>NC_056589.1:12385143-12543965 GCF_018340385.1 Cyprinus carpio
AGAAGATAATGGGCCAGAGCCACACCGACTCTACAAAACACTTCTGGCTGACAGACGGCTTTTTCTCTATGGGCCGATCTCAGCTGAAAGCTGTTGTACACGAGGCAGGTCCACACTCGGTGTAGTTGTGTGTATTAACCTTCGGGCCGAGTTCGTTTTAACACAGACGGGGTGCTGCTAGAATGAAGCAAATCATCCGCCTGAGAAAATTTTTTTAACGGTTAAATCCTGAGGAGCTTTCGGCGGGTAGTCGCCAGTGCCGACCTCAGCAAAAACGTCACTCGAAAATTTATATTTATGGTTGCAAATGCGACTGTTTTAGTCACAGTTTGGAGCCCTGCACCCGGGGTGATCTTCTGTTGCTGTAGCCCATATGCTTCAAGGTTTGACGTGTTGTACGTTCTTCTGCATACCTCAATTGCACTGAGTTGTCAATTGAGTTACTGTTGCATTTTTTGGCAGCTCAAACCAGTCTGGCCATTCTCCTCTGACCTCTGGCAACCACAAGGCATTTCCACCCCCACAGAACTGCTGCTCTCTCCGTATTTTCTCTTCTTATGACCATTCACTGTTTTGTGTGAAAATCTGAGTAGATCAATACTTAAACCAGCCCTTCTAGCAACAACAACTATGGTTATGTTCAAAATCACTTAAAACTCCTTTCTTCGCCATTCTGATGCTCGGTTTAAACTTCAGCAGTTTGTCTTTAACATGTCTATATTCTTAAATACATTGTTGCTGCCATGTGATAGGCTGATTAGAGATTTGCGTTAATGAGTAGTTGAACAGGTGTACCTAAAAGGGTGTATATACTGTATATTTAATTAATTAATTAGTTAATTAATTAATTAAAGTATATGTTTTAAGGACCACTGGTTCCCAAGAAATCCCACTTGTCAAACCCAACTAATCAATCACCTGTGCTTCCTGCAGAATGTGGAGAGGAAGAAAGGCCTCCTGACTCGGCGGACATTTGACAGTGAGGGTAAGCAGTGGTCATCCTCCAGACCTTTGTTTGTATTTGTTATTTATACGCAGCACACTCAAAAGAGACTTAGGTAAACATCCTCCAAAAAAAATATAAATGTGCTATGGACTACACTTCAGAGATTGAACTTAGTGGTTTAGTGTATTTGTGTTTATATGGTGAAGCAGGTTAACATGAGCTGCCTTTTTTTAAGCAGCTTATCAAATTAAATTTGGTAATGTCTCTTTAGATGCAGTTTCTCTGCCACCTCTATAGTGCAAAGTTAACTTTTGTTGATGCTGATTTAATTTGATTGGTAACAGTCTGATTGCCTCTTATTATTCTAAATGAATTTGTTTTAACAAAATATTTAGAAAAAAAAATTAAGCATTTGACATGACAGATGACTGTCACTTTACTGCTGCTGTGTTGGAGAGAGGAGACAAAGGAGCGAGGAGACGAGGGAGAATTTCACAAGGAAATTACTTTATTTACCACATTGAAGGAACACACACACAGCAGGGGTAATAGACGCTCTGGGGGACCCTCAGGACAGCAACAGGACAGCAGGCCTCCAGAGTGGTACCCGTTCCAGGACCCATGGTAGATCAGGCAGTTCAGGGGGCCATAGAGGAACAGGGAGCCCGGGGAGCCTGGCTTCGGTACTCGGTACTCGGACCCCTACTGAACCCACCACCCTCCAACCCCCCACCCAAAAAAAAATCCTTGGGGAGGATGTCGGTTTCAGAGGCCCTCCATAGGCCTAACTCAGGAACTGTGGCCCTTCCCGGGACCTGACTTGGGGACTGGAGCCTTCCTTGGGCTGGACGTGGGAACTGGAGCCCTCCTTGGTCTAGACTCTGGGACTGGAATCCTCTCTGGGCTAAATTCGGGGTCTGAAGCCCTTTCTTTGCTAGACTTGAGGACTGGAATCCTCTCTGGTCTAAAATCGGGGACTGGAGCTGTTAAAGATGTATGTGCGTGGATGCACAGTGTACATGTGTGGTTTCTGAAATAAAAGAATAACAATGAATAAATTAAATAAACTTCTCAAATATAAAATACGATGCTTGCAAATATATCAAAATAAATAAATAAAGCAACACTGAATTGGGAATGGAGGAATATCTAGTTTGTACAGCAAATTAGAAATAAATTTAAGATCCTCGTTCTCTGAAGTTAGGGACCATTGGTATCAGTGGGCATATCTGGTGGAACAATTAGTTTAGAAACAGGGAGACAGTAGTCATGGTTTCCAATAGTTGCATCCGCCATTCTAATTGTTCCGTCAGTGCTGGTAACAACTTGGTTTACTCTGCCTACTGGCCAGAGGGGTCGAGGCAATTGAGAGTCCACAACCATGACTGCTTGTCCCACTGATATATTTGGTGTAGATTTTTGCCATCTTGCACGGGGTTGTAGACTTGGCAAGTAGTTCTGAATGAACTGTTTCCAGAACTGGTCAGCTATGACTTGGCTATGTCTCCATTTTCTCTTTCCAAACAAAATTCTCTTGCTCCATAAACCACTTGAGGAAGAGAGTCATCCCGCCGCCCCATCAGCAAGAGATTTGGAGTAACTGGGTCTATGTCAGATATTTCTGATGATACATACCCAAGTCGTTTAGAATTTAGTATTTCCTCCACTTCTACAAGAACAGTTGACAGTACTTTCTCAGACACAACTTGATCCTTACTGCGCCATTTCTTGCATTCTCTGCACTGGTGTTGATATTTCTTTATGGCTTGTCTGCTTCGGATAATCCAGTAGGTTCTTCGCAACTCTGCGAAGACACGCTCAAGAAGTCTGTTTTCATAGTCTTGTATTATGAGTTTAGTGATGGGGTGATCAGGTGCTAATACAATAGGATGCAAGGTATCAACATCAAGTTTCTCAGCTTTGCGAAGGCGACCTTCTACCCGAATTACTTCCAAGGTTTGATCCTATTCAGGTGACAGAGTACCTAACCTACTGCTAGCACGTATGACCTTGTCATTCTGAAGTGCATGGACTTCATCAGGAAAACTATCCTGCTGGGCTTGTCTCAGAAGTAGTAGTTCAGTATCAATGCGTTGTGAACCTGACATCGGGGAGGTAGACAGACTGGTAGGTAGCTTCAACCAAGTCTGCCCATGTTGTGTGCTGCTCTGGATCTGGTAGGGAGGAGTGAAGGACAGCAACATGAGCACAGAAAAATGACTTTCTTAGCTCATTCTCATCAGTTGAGGATAAGGTAGGTGGTGTTGGCCAGTGTTCTGGTGAATGTTGGAGGAAGTAAGGGCCCTGATTCCACTGACATACCTGAGAGAGTTCATAGAGAGATTTCCCTCTTGTAATATCATCAGCAGGGTTTAGATCTGACTCCACATATCTCCAGTTCTCTGAACTGGTCAACTCTTGTATTTCTATGACAAGATTCAGATTTGATCCAAGTGAGAACTGTGGTGGAGTCTGTCCAGAGAATAGTGTTATGGATGGGTAGGGTAATTTTGGTTAAGAGGAGTTTAGCTAGTTGTGCTCCGGTAAGGGCACCACACAGTTCCAGTGGGGGAACTGATAGTTGATTTTTGGGTGCAACTCGGGATCTGGCCATAACAAATGAAGTATGAATCCTTCCCTCCTTGTCTTGGAGATGCAGATAGACCACTGAACCGTAAGCCCTCTCAGAGGCATCACAAAATATGTGCAACTCGATCTTGTCATTGTCAGGTTCTGGACAGACTGGGAAATAGCACCTTGGCATGCCTACACTGGGAGGTACTGCAGTTCATTGGTCCACTCTTGCCATTTGTCGAGCATCTCCTTTTCAGTAGTCATCCCAGTCTCTTTCGTTTATCCTCAGAGCTTGAACAAGGATTTTAGCCCGGGTGGTATAAGGCAAAATATAACCAAGAGGGTCATATTGAGAGGCTAGCACTCTATAAAGGTTGCACATAGTGGGCTCATCTGTGGATAGTGGGCGGTTTCGATAGCTAAGCTTGTCGGATGGGCAGTGCCAAGAGAGCCCAAGTGTAGACTCTTGTGGGTCTGTCTTGTTTACAGTCAACCATAGCTCACAACTTTCTGACCGTGCTTCAGTTGGTAGATGAGCAATTACCTCTGGGTAGTTATTGGGCCATTGTCTTATTTCAAATTCCCCAGCAGATAGTAAGGCTCTCATTTTGTCTATGAGCTATTTGGCCTCATCGGTTGTGGGAAGGGACTGCAAACAGTTATCCACATAGAAGGATTTCAATACTGAATTGCTACCTTTTCATTGCCTTCATAGATGGCACAGCATGGACTGCATGTGGTCCCAAATGGAAGAACACGCCACTAATAGATGTCAGGATTCCTCTCCCTTTCCAGATCTCTCCATAAGAAGTGCAGCAAAGGCCGATCTTCTGGAAGGAGGCACACTTGGTGAAACATTGAATTGTATGTCCCCACTGATGGCCACAGGATATTGTCTGAATCTCAGAAGAACTCCCAGCAATGATGGAACCAATGTAGGTCCTGGGAGTAACTGATCATTCAGTGAAGCTTGGTGGAACTGATAAGAACAGTTGAACACAACCCTGGCTTTGTTGTTGTGATGCACAAGGTGGTGGGGGTGGGGATCTGTATCTTTAGCCTCTTCAGGAGTGAGTTTTGTTGCATACCCTGCCTGCTCCAGTTTGTGTATTTCTTTCTTGTAGACTTCTGCAAGCTCTGAATTTAGAGTTCAAACGGTGCTCAGTGGCCCTTAAAACAGCCATGACTGATTCTGGACCTGCATGCAAGACCTTCGCATTCCCTTTGCGAAGAAGGGGAGTTGCACAGCGAGAGACCCCTTCCACTTCTACTCTCTTTGTTTTAGTTTCCTGCTTGGATCGTGTCATGTCAAGTCAAGTCAAGTCATCTTTATTTATATAGCGCTTTAAACAAAAAAGATTGCGTCAAAGCAACTGAACAACATTAATTATGAAAACAGTGTGTCAATAATGCAAAATGACAGTTAAAGGCAGTTCATCATTGAATTCAGTGATGTCATCATGCAGCTCAATTCAGTTTAAATAGTATCTGTGCAATAATTTGCAATCAAGTCAACGATATCGCTGTAAATGAAGTCATGTCTTTCACGGGCTGAAAGGGAAGTATGTCTACTTGCCATAACTTTTCAACATGATGAGACAGATCTTGTGTGGGAGAGTGGAACAGTGAGATGTTCAGAAAAGTAGTCTCCAATGGCTGGTCAAGCAATGTAGTTGGACCCTGGATAGCCCAGCCCAAACTTGTACTAACTGCAACAGGACTACCCAATGGGCCCATAAGTACTGGAGCTATCAGTGTGAGGAGATGTGGGTAATCAGAACTGATAAGTATCATGGGCTATACCTCTTTGAAGGGAATAATGGGAACGTCTCTCAGATGTGCAAACGTGTGTTTTCAAATGTCCACAGAGCAGGATTGCTAAGCAATGTTCAGCTCTCGTGCTATAAAGGCAGTGTGTATCTTGTGACGAATGCTCGGATTCACAGAGGCAGACACTTCATATGAGACTGATGCACCCTGGATCTCTACTACCTCTTGTCTTATTGTCATGAGGGCAAGTGATTCAGCTGTCTTCTCCAGATCAAAATAATGCACCTGTGGGGAGAATTATCGTCCTTTCAGACCCATCGACTAGAATGGCATACGTGTCCAATGTTCTCCCTTTGCTATGAAGTCTGACCTGAACCACTTTCAATGTGACTCTACCAGATTGAGTTACTTGATCAAGGTAAACTGTGCGGGGTACTGTATTCACTGTAAGGATGCACTTGTTGATGGTGGATGCAGTTTCATGAAGAATTGACAAGTGTTGTTCTCCACAATTGGAACATGGCTTTTTCAGTGTGCAGTTTGTAGGCTCATGACCTCTGCCACATATCCAGCATCTGTTGTTGTCCTTTATCCATGCTGTTATTTGTGCAAAGTTTAGTTTACCGAATTCAGGAAAGAGTTGAGGTAATGCTGTTGGCATTTGCAGAAGGGGCAGTACGGCTTAAAGCTTTCCCATTTCTTGGCTTTTGTCTGTTCTTTATTTTTCTGGAAAGACAAGGTCAAAAGACTATGAAAGACTATGCCATAATAGATTGTGGACTGTACCTTTGGTGGCTTCAGGGTTTTCTGTTCTCTATTCTCGGAGTGAGGTCTATCTGAACTGTAGAGATCAGCTGCTCTCCTTGATATCTGAAGTGCTTGTGATTTTCTCTCGAGCCACTCTGAATACTCAGGAAGAGTGTAGGTTCTATCAGTCGCATTCTGGATAATGCCTTTGGTGATGCAGTATTCAACAAACCTAATTCTATGAAAGGATGGAAGCTTGGTGAGTAATCTGTCAACATGGGAACCACACATAAGCTCAGTCTTGGAAGAGTACTTGGAAGAGCCAACAAGAGTACTAACTGATAATGCAAAGTCCTCAAAACCTTGAGCATCCCCTGGTTTCAGTGGAGGTGTGCGGAGAATGTTGCCGATTTCTCCCTGTACCAGTTTTCGGGGCTGTCCATAGCACTGCTGCAAAGCTTGGATGGCTCTTGAATAAGGCATGGGGTCATACATGTATCTCTTAGCTATTTGGGAGGCAGCTGGTAATTTGAGATTATCAAGTAACACTTGGAATTTGTAGTCCTCCGTCAAATGGAGATGTGGGCCCAGGAAGCAATCAAGTCCCTTTTTTAACAGAGCAAAATCACTCTCCTTCCCAGTGGTGAAATGAATGAGCTTAGGCTTAGGTATTCCATAAGATGAAGCAAAAGCCATCTCCACCATGCTTGGAACTTGAACTGGCTGTACAGTAGAAGGGAATGGTGCAGAATATGACTGTGGCTGGGGAATTGCATCTAGGGGTCTGGTAGGCCTATAGCTCTGTGGGTATGGATCTGAATAACTTACAAATTGCAGTGGGGGAGGTTCTGAGTACTGAGACATCAGAGGCTGTGCTGGAGCAAATGCTGGTAATGACTGTGTGAACTGTGGTTGTACATAATTGGGATTCACAGTGTTGTTCTGCACATGTGTTATCGAAGGTGCATAAATTGGTGGTTTGCTAGGTATAGTTCGGGTACACTGTAGATGTAGATGATGTCATTGGAGGTACACGTCATTGTGAAAAGCATGGGACTTGTGGCTGATATGTCTGCTCAAGATCACCAGTATGTTGATATACGTATGGCTGATGTATCATACCTGTTGGAGCAGACTCTGTGCATAGCTCATGTCTTGCTATTCTTCAGTGTAATCTTGTGATGCTGCCATGAGGATGAGACGTTGGATCCGGCTCGAAGGACCACTTTGTTAAAGATGTATGTGCGTGGATGCACTGGCTTGTCAACATCTAGTCCTCAACCTCGATCAGAAGGTTCATAGGCAAAGTTCACGACAACTTCTGTTTCCAACCATTGATTTATTCCAATCAATCTACAAGCAGTTTGTTTGAATACAGTGTATATGTGTGGTTTCTGAAATAAAAGAATAACAATGAATAAATTAAATAAACTTCTCAAACATTAAATACGATGCTTGCAAATATATCACAATAAATAAGTAAAGCAACACTGAATTAGGAATTGAGGAATACATACAAAATTACACTACAAATACAGTTACACTAATGCCCACTAGGCGGAGCTCTTGCTCCAGTAATAAAACAATCGCTATGACATGTTGCCGTGCTGAACACAATCAAAGAGGCCTACTCGTTAAACATCACGTAAACAACTCAACAGTCTTTGAACTGAACTTGTCTGTGCATTTCCCTGACTCTGCCCACATGTGATGTCACTAATTCAAAATAAGAGTTCAACAGGGATTTTATACAGGAGCCCTCTCTGGGGTAATCTTGGGGACTGGAGCCGACACAGGAGCGAGCCCTCGGGGGCTGGAGCTGACACAGGAGTGAGCTCTGGGGCTGGAGCCGACACAGGAGCGAGCTCTGGGGCTGGAGCCGACACAGGGTGTAGGATGAGGGCAGAGAACACTCTTTTCTCCTCATCCTCCTCCTTTGGTTAGAGGTGAACAGCGCGGCCAGTGGGCTTGAGAATGCTGCGGCCGGCGGGCTGGTTCTGGCTTGAGGCAGGACACTCTCCAGACACCGAAGGATCCCTTCCCTTCGCATAGTCCCGTGGTGTCTCCCGTGCCAGAACAGAGAGTTGATGGTGGCATCCTCCAATGCAGTCGCCACGGCAAGCCCGCAGAACTCCCAGGCATACTGAACGAAGGGAAGATCTCTACAGGCTAGTGCGTTGAAGCGTTCAGCAATCTCCATAATCACGAAGGGAAAACACAGAAAACAAAAACACTTTCAAAAAAACTATAACAAAAATGGGGAGAAGGGGTGCGGCTTGCTTTTTGTTAGGTGCTGTCTTCTGTCACAATACTGCTGCTGTGTTGGAGTGAGGAGACGAAGGAGCGAGGAGACAAGAGTGAATTTCACAAGGAACTGACTTTATTTACCACATCGAAGGAAAGCAACCACACACCACACCACACCACACACACACACACACACACACACACACACACACACACACACACACACACACACACACACACAGACACAGACACAGAGAGCAAGGGGAATAGACGTTTAAGACAGCACGCAGGACTCAGGAAACAAAGGGCTTAAATACACATGGAAGGTAATCTTGAGGACAATGACAAATACATTTAATTAGGTTAGAAAAAAAATGCTCTTCCAAACGTAAAAAAACATTCCCCTTGAAATCAATTTATGCTGGTAAATATTGTAGCCATATTAATTTCTGTCACTGATCAGAATGTGCTCCTAAATTTTTGTCTGTTCTCCTAAAATGTTTTTGCTAATTGCTTATCAGTATCTGCTAATCAGGCAGTTTTAGTGTTGGCGATGCTATGTTAAATGAGTCAAATGGAGCAAAGAATAATTTCTGTGATTCATTTCAAAATTTTTAAGTTTATACATTTTTAGAGATTAAACACAATCAAACATTTAATGTCTGTGCAAACTGGTGACAGGTATGTTAAATTTGTGAAATGTGTAGTTCAGACTCTTCCGTCAGGTAATAATTTTTATGAATGTTTTCATAGTCACAGTTTCTCTGTGTTTTGTTTTTTTAGAGGAAGAAGTTCTGTACCAGAATTACCAAGAGAAAGCCCTTCACAATGATTCTGATGAGGATGCTGAACCCAAAGAACCTCAGTCAAATGAATGCATTGTGATCCAGTACAAACCCATTCGTACTTCGTGGAGTCAACTGAGTGTGGTGAGGAACTATAGGCTCACCTTTTAAAAATTTTAAGTTTTGATGGACACAAAGTTGTTTTTGAGCTGCAACACACTCTATCAGCATTCAGGAATGCTGATATCGTAAGGAATGTCATCCGATTCTGTTTTGCTGGGTGTCCCAGCCTCAGTTTTGCTTCACAGAGTGCAAGAGAATGAAAGCAGGTGGTTTTTATCCAAATGTGGGAGGGAAAGAGAAGGAAAGTGGGCTGGGATAAGCTTGTCTTTTGGGAAATGGTCAGGCAGTATGCCAGTTCCTTGGCAAATACTGGAGAATTCTTCCCTATGGAAAAAAAAAGAAAAAAACAATGGAGATGGATAAAACAGTGTAGTGACTCCAGTTATGGAATTACGTAATCAAGTATGGATAGCTTTAATGCCTTTTTTCCACTTAGGCATTCAATTTTCTAGTGCATTTGTTTACTAATATCCTGATATTTTTAATCAGGAATGTTCTGATGGAGATAAAATTGAGAGAGAAGCAAACTGGATCACTCTATATTGCTATGAATCAAGAACCACCAGCAGAAAGCACAAGCAAAAATGAGGGATGCTAGAAAAAAATAACTAAAAATTAAAAGTGTGAGAGGCAAAGCAGAAAAATATATTTCTAGGGAAACAATAAAAAACATACTTAAAAAATGTGGAGCAACGTGAAAAAAAGAAAGGACAGAGTGTACGAAAGGAATAAGGGAAAGTGTATAAGGCTGGAGTAGAGGGTTTTGTGGTAAACTGTCAGTTTTGGCAGGAGGGCCTGCAGTTTTTAAAGTAGGGTGACACAAATGTATCCATCTGTAAAAACACCATCACATACACAAACAATACAAGTGCAGATAAGAATTTAGATTCATACTAACAACTATAAACACTTTAACTATCATGTGATTTTATTGCCATATGTTTAAATTTGAAGAAACTATAATACATTTATTCACACATCATTTACTCACCCTTATTTCATTCCAGACCATTTTCCAGATCATTTTAAATGAAAGATGAGAGATCTCTGTTCCTCAATTGAAAACTTTAATGCTTCAGAAAGTTAATAAAGACAAAAGAGACTTTTATTCACATATCAACATTGATCAATGGACATACATGAAGATAACAGAATACGGTAAATGGGAGCTCAAATGATGTAACAGTCAGGAGACTTCTCTGGTGCTCTCTGCTCTCCATATTCCCTGGAAAACTGGTGGTAAAACTTTAGTCCTCTGCTTTTCATTTCAGTTTTACTTGGATTCTCAGAAAACTTTCAATTCCTTCCAGCAATTCGGAAAGGTATTTAGAGACAGGAAGGTACACATTTTGAGGTCATTTTATGTCACCTCATCTACTTATTTTAGTGCCCCTGGCAGATTTGTGCAGGAACTTGTAGCAGATTTGTGCAGGAAGAGTAGTCTTGGTGGAGTTGTTATCAGACGTTTCACCACTCCTAGGTCTGTCTCTCACTGTCACAGTCCTTCATGTTTGCTCTCTAATCTCAAAATGAATTTCCTTTTGTGTTTTTCTAACTTCTTTCATAACAGATTTATTTAAACATCATTAACAGGTAAAGTAAAATATAATGAGTAGGCCTATATAGTCAAATATTTAGCGAAATGCTCTTCTCTAGACTTCATTTATAGCAAACTAACAAGCTGTGGACACTGATAACTTCACGAGGTAAATGAAATGCTACATGACATTTTGTTTACGAGCTGTTTTACTGACGTGTTTCCAAGGTTGAAACACTGATTGAGCGATTACACAAGGCGTGCGATTAAAACTAGTATAAAGGGGAAGCGATGATCGTGCTCACTCGCACTCTGCACTGCCGTTTGAACTGAGGCATTTATACAGCGATCTGTCACGCCACAACAAAGAGTGACAAAACGGCATTTATGGCGCTTTTCCACTGCGTGGTATGACTCGGCTCGGCGCGGCTCAGTACGGTATGGCACGTTTCGGCTCGGCTCGCATTTCCACTGCAGTTCAGTACCGCTTTAGAGTGGGTGGGATTATGACATGACGTGACGTGACATACAGCCAAGTATGGTGACCCATACTCAGAATTTGTGCTTTGCATTTAACCCATCCAAAGTGCACACACACAGCAGTGAACACACACCTGGAGCAGTGGGCAGCCATTTATACTGCAGCGCCTGGGGAGCAGTTGGGGGTTCGGTGCCTATGCCCAAGGGCACCTCAGTCATGGTATATTATGACTTCACATGTCGTTATAGTTGCCTTGCATCTGATGCCGCAACTCCTCAAAAACTTTTTCATTCCGCGACAATCCACATCACCCCATCAAGTTCTCGCTGGATCTGCTCCTCTGCTATCAACGAGAGGAACGTCTGTACTTCCTCAACAGACAACGAAACAGCCACTTTTTGGTTGTTAAAAGCTAGTTCAAAACAATTGCGTTCGATCCTTCGCTGGCTGTGCTTATTTAAATCTAGCGGTTCTGTTATGTTAGTGTCGCAAGTTCAGTGATGCAGGTAGTGACGAATCTCTCCAGCCAATCCGTGATCAGCAGTTTACACGTCACGTTTTGGTAATGGTACAGTTCAATTGGAACCTCAACCGAGGTGGTACTAAAAAAAGTTTCCCAATGGAAAACCCCCCAAAAGTGAACCGTACCAAACCATACCATGCAGTGGAAAAGCGCCATTATTGTTTGAATTTCCTGAAAAAAGGACATAATTTGAAAGATGAGACTTTGTTTCTTATCAAAAGTAACAATATATAAAACTGGAAGTTTCCAAAGAAGTTCTGCTCATGCAGTGGTTAAAACAATGCTGTATTTGTTCAGTACACATGCATACTGAACTGAAAGACAATTTTCGGTACGAATACATGTACCATTAAACCCCAGTTGGTCTTGAATAGTATTAAGACACAAAGCTTTCTCGCACAGTTTGAAAAGCTTTGAAGTTTTGCCTTATACACAGGATACATACAGGTGCATCTCAATTAATTAGAATGTCTTGGAAAAGTTCATTTATTTCAGAAATTCAACTCAAATTGTGATCTTTTTTAATGAGCATTTGATGAGCACATTGATGAGCATCTGTAACTCACAGAGTTTTCAAGCTAGAGTTTTCAAACTTTTATACAAAGCACCCACATTTGTGTACTACAAAAGGCACCCACTGAAACCTCTGTGAGAATATCACACCCCTCATAAGTTGATGTCAAATACATGGAGTGCCTTTATTACAATCTACCCCACTGTTGGGGTTGGATGTAATAAACACATACTTGGCTAAGTTTTAACAATTAGTCAAAAGAAGAAAAAAACAGAAACCACTCCATGCGATATGCTACAAAAACAGGTTGACTGAAATAATCCAAAAGAAGAACCCATAACAATGTCTTTCTTTGTGACTGAACATAACTCAGCTCCACTTTCTGTCTAACTCACGAGTGCAAACGTGTGTGTAAATTACTCTACTAGAACAAACTTGCTTAACGGCTTTTATTTCTAATGAACACTCGACTCCTGTGTATCTGTGTAAAAAACATGCAAGTCTAACAACTACAACAAAAAACTGTCATGTGTGCACATTCATGCACTATGTCTGAATTCTCAATCAGAGTCACAATGGTGACAAATGAATTTTGTTAATCCTTGAGTGCAGGATTGGTTGGCCCAGAGACTGCATAGATTTTACCCACACTTCCATTGGCTTTTAGTTGGAAAATGGCTCCATACAGACAACACAAAAGTTGTCATCATCTGAGGTCATGTAGCCATAGCCTAACCACAAGGTCTACACTTCAGCATAATGGTAAACTCAAAAATCAACATAACATAAATGCAACGTAAATGATTCATGTAGCCCCAACACAAACGCTTTAAGTTAACTTAAAATTTTACAAATGTAATTTAATTTAACGTATAAAATTTAGTGCAAATGACAACTGAGTAAAAAACTAAAGATTTGTGTTGTGTTAGCTTATTTTATTTAAGTAAACTGAGTAAACTACTAAAATCTTTTTTTTTTTTTTTTTTTTTTTTTAGTGTGGGCACAAAATACATTTTAATTATGCACATACAAATTCTAATGAAGCCTAAATGAAACTACTAAATAAAGATTTTCACAGCTGTATATCTCTGTAAGCTGATTTGAGGCATCATTAAAAGCACTATGAGTAAACTTAATTAATTTGACACAATGCTTCCTTTGCAACTGACCTGACTGACTTTCCCTTATTTGTGACCTCATCAGACACCTATTCAAGTAAAATTGTAAAAAACAATAAAAACAAAAACAAAAATCATAGGGTGTGGTTGTAACACTTTTTAAAAGATGTCTTACAACCCACCCCTGTCAGTTATTGTTTAGCTAGCTGTATTAGCTTAATAGTTTGAAATTAGAAGGTGAAAAATGCATTTTTGAGAAACTATCAGCTATAAGAATTTTATCAGAATTTATAAGAACTAAAAGAATTTTATTATTTATTATTGTGCACTTAAAGAGTTGCAGTCTGTTTACAAAAGAGATTGATTGTTGTGAATTAAGCCATTGAGAGACTAAGGACACTTTTCTCTACAGCTTTTGGTCTGGACATTAGTCCAATTGATGTATCTAAGAAGTATCCAAGCTTGTTTTAAACTTACCATTAAATACCATATTGATTAAAAAAACAAAGAAAACTAAAAAAAAACAAAAAAAAAAAACAAAGAGAAAGATAAGACATTCCATTCCATCATAAAAAGCATTAAACATTACATTACACCAGGGTTTCCCAAACTGGGCTTAATGTAAGAACTGCAGTGGGTTTGTGAGTTGATAAAAAGCTAATAATTAGTTCAATCATAAAAATGTAAAATACAAAAGTAAAATCAATAAATTAATTCAAACACTTGAACACTAAAAATATAAATATTTTAATTGTTTACCTGTCAATTTGACCATTAACGACATCAGAGAACTGTAAACATTGAGAATGTGATGGAAAAGTTATTTGAAATATAAACTTCCTCAGAGATATTTTACATGAATATTTTATTTTAAGAGGTTTGGCTAACAAAAATGTTTGGGAATCCCTGTATTATATGAACAAACATTAATAAACATGAAAACAATGACAATACATGCTCAAAGTCTTCTAGGTTTGAAATATTTTTGTCCAGACTTCCGGAATCAACAGTTCCTGAAGGTACTGTAGGACAGAGTTATAGTTCACCAGTGTTTGGTAACTTGCATAATTATTTGTTTCATACATTGTCTAATTGCTTGAGAGGTCCCCCCTCCCTTAATTTCAGAACCATGGCTTGCAAGCGGAATCTCTGCACTTGGTTACAAAACATTTAAAGCCATTGTTGGTCATTTTAAGTATCTGAAGAGTAAATTCAGCTTTCAGTTTGATTCATTTAATAACATGCTGTCAGTTGAGACAAAATTTCCAGTGTTTTGGACCATCTTTGATAGTGTTGCTATGGTTACCGGAGTTAGAATACAGTTGTGACTTCAGCTGTTGAACAAAACATTTAAACACTCACACATGTAAGCAAATGCTGTTTTCAGTCTGAAACGGTGACTGTGTACGCAGCCATGTTGTTTGCAGTTGTTGTAAAAGCAGTCTGTCCTAACTATTTGAAGAAGATTAACCTTGCCTCTCATACATATGGCCAGATTTACTATCAGTGTGCCCCAGCACAAACCCTATATTGATGTTAAAATACTACAATTTGAGATTTGCTAATGACATGCATGTAGGACTTTCAGGTGCAAATTTTATGGGAAGGGAGTATTTAAACAAATTATGCAAGGTCATTTACTAAGGTTTGCAGTAGTCAATTTACTGGTATTTGTGAACAGTTATTTAATGACCAAAAATCATATCTTAACCCAGTTTGTGCCTGTGTTTTTAGTAGATAACCTGCACTGATTTTTATCAGCTTTGCTTGTTTGCAACTCTACACTAATTTGCTCTGCTGTTGGTAGATTGTGTTGGTCATTATGGAAATGATCTGGCTGCATCTTTCTTTAACTTGTGCTTTGTCATTAGATCACTTGCAGATGAGTAAATCTGGCCCTAAGTGTTCATGCATTCTGAAAGGTGTTTTTTTATGGATAATTAATTTTCATTACTAAAGTGAGGTGCTTATCCTTGACTCTGTATTCCAGGTTAAAAAAAGTGGAAAGTTTGAGATGTTGAGTCAAGAAGAACAGAAGAGACAAGAGGTAAGGTTCCATATGTCAACCTTTCTAACTTTCTCATTCTCTCTTTTTTGGTCTTGCTCATATCAAATAGTTTTAAAAGACATATTATTTTAGTTTGAATTCTCTGCTACTTCTCTGGAGCCCGCCATTTGCCAGTTTGAATAAAACATTAAAATCTGACCTTGCACAAGCATATTCCTGAACTATATCTATTGGTTTTGCATTAAATTCAACAAGTCATATTTACTCTAAACACATTAGGCTGATAAAGGATGATGATAAAGAAACTTGATCCTTGATCCTAGATCATTTAAATTGTTATTCTACTCTGTCCAAAGTTTGCAGTCAGTACGATTTCATTTTGATTTATTTTAGTATTTTTCTTTTAATAAAAATGTATTATTTCATTAAGCAAGGATCCATTTAATTGATGAATAGTGACATAAAAAAATATCTTGTTAATGCTGGTTAAATGTTGTTCTTTTGAACTTTTAATTAATCACAGGAATAAATTACATTTGAAATATATTTACATAGAAAACTGTTATTTTGAATTGTATTATTTCACAATAGTACTGTTTTTACTGTATTTTTGTTAAATACATGTTTGATATAGTAAATGTTTATTGAGCAGTTCTTCAAGATTAAGGCAAGTACAGTTTAAATATGAAAAAAGGTCCAGATATGTAAAAGGTGCTGGGAATTTGACCATTCTTTTCAGTTCCGTGACAGCTGTCACCTGTTAATATCCATCTTTTTGTCAGCTAGGAGAGATCCTAGGAGAAATATGTGCATGATATCTGTAGTAATTGAAACTGGAGAGTTGAAATGCAATGTCTAAATAACATTTCTTTCCCTCAGGCCATATTTGAGGTCATCTCATCAGAGCACAGTTACTTACACAGTTTGGAGATCCTTGTCCGCCTCTTCAAGAACTCACATGAGCTCAGTGAGACCATTAACAAAACGGACCATCACCATCTCTTCTCCAACATTGTTGATGTCTGTGAGGCCAGCAAAAAGTAAGAGCTTCTCTTGACTGAAGCCTCACCAGAGATAAATTTGTGAAGTTTGCTTATAGCATCTCTGTTAGCACTGAGAGTTTGCTGATATGGGGCCTGGGAAAATTAAGGTTTCAATTTTCACAATGAATATTGGCAACGTGACTGTGCTTATGATATACTGTCTTGAGCTGCTAAATTTGGCTGGTTAGGTATTAGGTCTTGTCCTGGCATTCTACCTCATATTTTCTGGAGTTTCTTAAATTGCTCAAGGGAAATTGAAAATTGCCAGTGCATGTTTAACATATGAAAATTTATATTTAGATTTTGACATATGAAATGCTCAATACTGTTCACATTCAGTTTGTAACAACCTGACCGGGGTTACTGCTTTCATTGGGACAGTTTGGAGTGGTGTAACATCAGCAAAACATGTTGGTATTAATTATTTTCAACACATGCTGGTAAATAGGAGAGATCTTTTTTAGTTCATTGTCCTTTTTCCACCAATTTTGGTACATCATCAAAATTCCACTATGTCCATCAGATGCTTCAGGTAATAAAGGAAGCTGAAACTCAAAACCATTACATTTGCAGAGAGAGGTGTTATTTGCTCCTGGCTATTTTCTATTTGATGATATGTAAAATGTTTAGTTTAAGGGCATAGTCAAGTCAAGTCACCTTTATTTGTATAGTGCTTTATACAACACTGGTTGGCTTTATACAATACTAGCCTCACAATCCTTTAACAGATTTGAATTATAGAATGTGTTATGTTTATGCCAGGTTAAAGAGATGGATCTTTAATCTAGATTTAAACTGACAGAGTGTGTCTGCCTCCCGAACAACACTAGGTAGATAGTTCCAGAGTTTGGGTGCTAAATAGGAGAAGGTTCTGCCGCCCGCAGTTGATTTTGATATTCTAGGTATTTTTTTTAAATGGCCAGAGTTTTTAGGTTGCAGTAGACATGAAGGACTATAATGCGATATGAGCTCACTCAAGTACTGAGGAGCTAAACCATTCAGGGCTTTATAAGTAATTAGCAAGATTTAGAAATGTATTTGTTGTTTAATAGGGAGCCAGTGCAGAGTTGACAGAACCGGGCTAATATGGTTGTACTTCATGGTTCTAGTAAGAACTCTGGCTACTGCATTTTAGACCAGTTGGAGTTTGTTTATTAAGCGTGCAGAGCAACCACCCAATAAAGCATTACAATAATCTAACCTTGGGGTCGTGAACGCATGAATTAACGTTTCTGCATTTTAGGCTTGCCACGATAGACGGTGCTGATGGTGATACCGGTGTAAAGCCGAAACATCGGTAATGTCACTTCCCCACCGCGGCACCGCCCCCACCGTTGTTTAGATTTTTTATAATAATAAAAATCATTTAGTTCAGTTTAAGATCAGACAGTACAATTGAAAACTGAATGCGGCTGCTCAATGCAGTGTGCCGAACGAACGACAGTCACATCACAGATCAGATTTCATTTATCCAGTGAGAAGAGTGAGGACAAAGTGTATTATTAAAAGTTTATTAATTCTAGACGTGTCGCATGTCTATATTGCCCCAAAATGCGACACTGCACTCCTTTGGGTCCGTAGCAACAAACCCGCCATGCGTGTAGTCAATTAGATGAATGGTTCTCGACATAATAAAAATGCAAACAGACAGACACACAGAGATTCCTGCCTTTATTAGAGAGAAGAATATGTTCGGCCCCGTCCCTCCGAAGCTTCAGTAGCACTAATAGATAAATACAACCACAATCGGATGATAAGAGGCCATTTGTAACTCTGATGAGAGCAGTCTCAGTACTATGATATGGTCTAAATCCTGACTGGAAATCCTCAGAGATACCATTTCTCTCCAAAAACTAACATAGCTGAGAGGACACTGCCTTTTCTAGTATTTTTGACAGAAAAAGGAGATTTGAGATAAGACTGTAATTAACTAATTCTCTAGGATCAAGTTGTGTTTTTTTTAATGAGATGCTTAATGACAGCCAATTTGAAGGTTTTAGGGACATATCCTAAGGACATTGATGAATTAATAATATTCAGAAGAAGATTTATGACTTCTGGAAGCACCTCTTTTAGTAGCTTAGATGGAATAGGGTCTAACATACATGCTGTAGGTTTTGATGATTTGACAAGTTTATACAATTCTTCCTGCCCTATGGCAGAGAATGAGTGGAATTGTTCCTCAGGGGGTCTATTATATGCATTATATGATGCGATACTGTGGCTGACGTCTGCATGGTTATAATTTTATCTCTAATAGTATTGATCTTGGAAGTAAAGAAGCTCATAAAGTCATTACTGCTGTTGGGAAATCTCTGTATCTGTTGATGCTTTAATTTTTGTTAATTTAGCCACTGTATTGACTAAATGCCTGGGGTTGTGTTTGTTCTCTTCTAAGAGAGATGAAAAGTAAGTAGATCTAGCAGTTTTTAGAGCTTTTCTATAAGTACATTCCCGCCATGCAATAAGAAATACCTCTATTTTTTTTTCAAGCTGCGCTCCATTTTCTGGGCTGTTCTCTTTAAGGCGTGAGTGTGCTCATTATACCACGGTGTCAAACTGTTTTACTTAATCTTCTTCAAGTGTAAAGGAGGAACCGTATCTAAAGTGCTAGAATAGTTTCTGTTACATCCTCAAGTTTTTCTGAGCTATTGGATATAATGAGGAATTGAGACTAGTCAGGAAGATTATTTACAAAGCAGTCTTTTGTGGTAGAAGTGATGGTTCTACCATATTTGTAACAAGAAGTTGAATGTGCAGCTTTAGCTATATGGAGTATACACGAGACTAGATAATGATCCGAGATATCATCATTCTGCTGCAGAATTTCAACTGTTATTTTCAAAACAGCCGCCTGCTGTCTAATGCCATCATTGCTCAAATGTCATGTTATTAGATGACTTGGGCAACATTTAAGGATTGTTTTTTGTTACAAAATCGATTGAATTGAGTGGTAAGTAGCTCTGACCAAAGTTCAGTTTATTTGGTGATATGACTGAAGTGCTGATACAAGAAACACAGGCAGGCACCAATAGCAATTTTTAAGTTTTAATGTAGTTTTTATTTATATTGTACATTCAGTATGCCTTTTTATCATAGTTTATTTTATTTAGTTTTCACACTGTTATTTAGGACTGTGCGATATGGGGAAAATATCTAATCACGATTTTTTGACAGATATTGCGATTGCGATTTGATTTGCAAAGTCAAGCTTCAGCTCAATATTGTCAATAATGTGCAGCAAAGTATGAGTATCATTACCCTGCTGAAAAAAGAAAAGGAAAAAAGATTCTTAGTTTACATTAAACCATTACAAAATATTATTCCAATAGGAATTACTGTTGTTCTATTGGTTGCCATCTGCCATATTACATCCCACCAACAGAATCCATCAAATAGACACCATTATAGTTTACATTAAAACCAATACAATTCCTATTATAACCTTGAAATCCATTCAATTAGTTTTTTTGTTTTTTTCAGCAGACAAGATTATAATGGTATAACTACTTTTACAGAATTAACTTAATTACTGAATTTTACTAGAAAGATTTGTTTATTTATTTTTATAAATAAAGAACTGTATTTCTTTAGTCAATTATTAAAGTATTACATATGTTACATTGCATTTGGGATTTTAAGAACAAGTACAAAATGTGCTGAATGTTTCATTTCATCCAAGTGAAATTAGCAAGCAGTTAGACTGCTTAGATAGTTCCACAATGGAACATTCAGCAAACCTCCATCTTTCTGTTTTTAGGACCGTTGTTTTTAGACACTTTCTCAGTGCTTTACCTATCCAGTCAATGAGGAGGAAGAGGAATAAAATGACAAAACTTTTGTTTGCCTGTGCATTATGTTTGTGTGCATATGTTCTTCCCGTCAGTGTTGTCCATGTCACATCCTGACACTCGTATGGCCCTGATCCCTGATGCCCACACTCATGAACAAATGTTCTGTTGAGCCATAATGCCCTTCAGGCAGGATCTACCCCGACTGACCCCTGGTGAGGGGCACAGAGCTGTATTACAAGAAATATTTTCACTTACTGAGTTTAGTGTGCTATTCATCAGCGAGGAACGGTCCAGCTGGAGAGTCTCATTTATGAGAACACGCTCATCCCACACTAATACTGCTCAGTTTTCTGCTTTCATATGGAATGGGGAAAAGTAATGGATTCTGGATTGATAAAAATGTAATTAGGTAAATTAGGCAAGAATGTTTGTCACATGATAAAACTTTCTTTGCCTGCTGTTCAGCAACGCAATTTATATGGGCTGAGTACTGCTGTTCCACATACCTTATGTTAGTTATGTCATGCTACTCTCTTTTTGAACTCGCTCACTCACAAACCCCTCTGTGTATTCAGGAACAGCATGTCCACTTGCGCGACCATCCATTACTATGGGCTAGCTTAAGCGAACAGCTGTGTGTCTCTATGTGTGTGTGTGTGTGTGCGTGTGTGATAGATGACAGTATACTCATCTAAACTTGTTGATGACCATATACTTGTCTTCACAAATATCCCTCAGAGCTGTTAACAGCTGTGGCCAGTGCATATCCAAACTCTGCAGTCAAAGTCCAGCAAGCTAGAATGACAGCAAAAACCACCCAGTGTTCGCATAGATGGATTAAATATTCACTAGCTATACACAGTGGGAGAGTATCATAAACAGGAGTATGATATAAACAAGAGTATGAAAATGGGTCAGGCTCATTTGCTTGGACACTTACACATTTAAAGACATCTGACAATGAGCACCGCTCCAGTAAAACATAATGAACTCATGGTATAATTGCATTTAAAGCATACTGTCTAAGCTTATTGTGTTGTAAACTGTGTTGTGTTTGAGAGAGGGTTGTGTTTAAGTCTAACTAAAATAAGTTTTGAGCTGGATGCCTTGGCAAAACTACAACTTGTATACATGCTTAGATATTGAGTTTGGCTAATCTTGTTTTGCTTTCAGCTATCAGTTAAGAGTGTAGAACTCTCAGAACACATTTTACCTTTTAGAAATGCATTGTGTAGATTTTAATAGTCAGTAGTTATAATTTTGGGCTTCTGTGCCTTTCTTTAAATAGGATAGTATGGATGGAAAAGTAGGCAATAGGGAGGAGAGAGAGGGGAACAAGATTGACAACTTTTCCAGTGATGCTGCTCAGCTGCGACTCGGACTCATTGGCTGCACGTGTCTACGCTGTTTTATGTTGTTTGTTTGTTTGTTCTTTTTTACTAATGACACAGCCATTATACCACATTATCGCCACAGCCATATCACCCTGCAATCCGAGACTGGTTGCCCACTTAAACTAAGCGGGGTTGAGCCTGGTCAGTACCTGGATGGGAGACTACTCACATGATTTGTAATGTAAATCATTTAAACCTATGCCAACACAAGCAAATACATCAACAAATTTCTAAATATGCGATTTATTGTACATCACGATTTCAAAATAAAAGTTTCTTACTTTGCATGTGGCCAAATATTAAAATTAAATGGGTTTAAACGTTGTTGAATCACATGAAACATCACCAGGCCATTGGCACCCTCTGCAGGTATTTGTTATAATATAGGGATATTACATTTAACAGTATTGTTCAATAAAACCATGTACTTGGTATTGATATTTTTTTTGAGGCCAAATATTATTGCCTCATCGTTACTTTATATATAAATATAGTCATATTAAAGCCTTTTTTTAAACTTAGTTCTATTTGTATTACTAAAAAAATATCAGATTATGGTTATACTTTATTTCGATAGTCCACTTTAGACATTCTACTAGCTATAAGTAACTTTGTAACTACATGTCAACTAATTCTCATTAATTTGCAACTACATGTCTACTAACTCTCAGAGTAAACTGTTAGGGTAGGTTTAGGGTTAGCATAAGTTGACAATAAGTTGACAAAGAAAGTGTTAGAAGGTATTAAGCAGACAGTCTACTAATACTCTACTAACTGCTAGTTGACATGTAGTTGCAAAGTTACTTACTGTTAGTAGAATGTCTAAAGTGGACTATCGAAATAAAGTGTTACCAAGATTACTCACTTGTCAAAATAATCAGTAGATTACTTGATTAGCAAAATAATCATTAGTAAAGCACTATATTAGTTAAAACATTTCAAAATACAACTGCATTGTTTTACTTTTTATGATTAAAAGACAAATATTTTGTAATTTGGAAAGTTCTTAAAGTGTTAAAACATTGTCTTGTTCTAGTGAACCAAATATTTGCATTTTGTCTCACCTTGTGAGCTAAGTGTATTGTCACACCCCTAGTGTCTATGAGTGTGATAAAGCTCATTATTTTCCAAGTGTATGATATCGCTTTCATTCTTCAGGTCAAATCATATATTCATGAAAAAAAAAAAAAAAAAATCAGTTTCAGGAGTCCAGACTAACATTTGAGAGCAGTGGAACCAGCACTACTAAGTTCTACAGACGGTGGCGCCAGGAGTAGATTTGGTAGCGCTGGGGGTGGTGTGGGGGTATTCAAAATAAAGATCATTTAATCAAAAAATGGTCGCATCCAGTCTAGGATGAAAGTCTTGATAGACTCAAGGTTTTGGACTTGCGATCACGTTCTTCCGGGTTTGTGATGAATTCCAAAGATGTCCTGAATCGATGGTGATTGGGAGTTTCTTCCCAGTGGGAAGTGAAAAAGAGCTAAGAGAGACATCAGCTGAGATCCTAGGATCTTTGGTTAATGGAAAGTCAAGGCCTGGCATGAACTTAGGGTGTCCTTAGAAGACTAGCTCAGCATTCCCATCTTCTCAGATTCTAACAGAACTGCAGACTGGGGATGGGTCATTGATGTTTTTGCCTTTATCCTCTATAGGGCTTGGGCGTCGTGACGTCATTACTTGGCGTGGCCGCCATGCTGATGGCCTCCTTTACTGCTACTCGGACTACTGCGCAGTGTTTAGACATACTCCCTCTCAGCCGTGTGTCTTAATTTGATTAATTAAAAAAAATCTATTTCAACCATGGTAAACCGTTGCTGTATTGTGGGGTGTAATAGCGCAACACATAATCGCCCTTTGAAAAAAAATGGATTAACTTGCCACTGCTTTCCTGCTTGGAAGCGCGACCACGGAGACCAAGTGAGGTATAATATCTGAATATTAATTTATATAGCTTAAGTAAACACTGAAAATAAGGGAAATTTCCTGGGCTACTCATCCAAAAAAACCGGAACATTTCTACATTCATCTTTCTGTTGCTGTCCCTCTGCTGACAGCAAAAATTCGTACCACAAAACTGCTGCATTAACTAAGCGAGATTGTGAAGCTATGTCTAACGTGACTTTGCTTACATTGGTGTGAAATCGTGCTCTCACAACAACCACGCTGTTATCTTAAAAAGGCCAATATCACGCTAAGGTTGCTTTCAAGTAACGTTAAGCAAAACGATGGTTTGAAAATATCTGTTTTGCTGGAAGGGCAACTTGTAGCAACAGGACAACAGCACAGAGACTGACAGGTCCGATGGAAGGGCTAACGGGATATTTTACAGGAAAATACTACAACGGGAAGACAGCGGGAAAAGAGCTCAAATACACGAGAACCCCGGAAAAAAACGGGAGGGTTGACAGCTACTAACTAAACTTTTGAAACATATAAGTTAGTTAAAAGTACATGTGAATGGTTGTTAGCACTAACGGTTACTAAACTAGCAACTAGGCGGAGTGCAGTTTACCTTTGTCCGGATTACTGTATACTGTTTGCCGGCTTTATGATCTGCAGCTCCTTAACCCATCCATTTGTGAACTGCACATGAGACTCCAATGACTTGTAGCTTCGGAACTGTTCTGAAGTGTAGGCGCTCACAAAACAAACAAGGTAGCCGAAGATATCTGTAATGCAAAAGTGCGGCAGCAACTCGTCGTCGGTGCTCCACTCTTTGTTGGGATTTTCATATTGATCCAAACCGTTAATAGTGCCGATTTTGTCCACATTTTTGTCCACATACCGATCCCTGGCATCCCTACTTAGCATATCCCTGTAAATCCCACAACCTTTTCGCGATTTTAACATATTTTTTTTTCTCCCAACTCTGTTTCTTCTCGTTCGACTTGCTGTATGTTTACATTCACGACGCCATCAACATAGCCGTCCCCGTCCAAGAATGCAACGCGGCGCCCAAGCCCTATTGAGGTCACACCTCTAGGGGATCAAAGAGCCAATGCTGTCTTGAACTTTTGGAGGGAAAGTTTACGACTCTTTGTCTCAGAGCATGGTACACTGCCTTGAAGGTTGTAAAGTGAAATCATCTCCCCATTGACCATTTCTCAGACACAATAGCAATACCCTGCCTGAATGTTTTCTAGTCAGTGGATCAATGTTTTCTTCTGAAGGACTGGTTTGACAAAATGTTTCACGATGAGGCTCATTTAACTTGAGATGTGCTTCTGAATAACTGATGTTTAAACAATCCAATAAATCTTACACTTGCACCCTAAAAAGCAAGGAGTCTTTCTTATTTAGATTTCTTATTCAGAAAACCACAGACAGACATTTGAACTTTGTTATTGCTTTCCTCTTTTACTGGCATAATAAGCATCATCAAGTGTAGCGTTTCAAAAAAAAAAAACACAAATACTCATTTACAAACAAACATTGATGGATACCTAAAAACAAGGACATACAAGAGTTAGTTCTTTTGAAGTAATTAGTTGATGTGACATTGATGTCATTGACGGTGTCCCTCAATCTGGTTGAATATATATTGCACAAAATAAAACTTTCATTCTGGTCCTCCATGATTCACGAACTGAAAAAAAGGACAAATGAGTCTGCTTTGAATAGACACTGAGCCTGCTATAAATAACATGGTTGAACATGCACAGTTGCCTTAATTCTGCAACAGAGCAAAAGTGCATAGGAACCCTGAAATGCCCTGCTTCACATGTGTCCTTGTGTGGTGGATTGCTCAGATAACTTGCATTCCTCCACTGTGGTTCCTTGTATTGCTGTGGACAGAGTCTTTTGTAAGTGAAAACAAAACTTGATTTTGCCACACAAAAATATACACACTGACACAGCAGCTGAAATTTGCTTTCAGTAACTGTTTAAACCCCCAAGAACAGAAATAGACGTTTGTTTCTTGCAAAAACATTGATTTTGCTGCTGAATTTGTTTAATAGTTGCCCTTTGTACAAATGTATATTAAGTCCTGTTCATTTGGACTGCATCGGTTAATTCTTGTCCCTGTAAAGCTGATAGGGCTTCAAACACCTGTAGGAAGGTCCTGAGGTCACAGCCCTTGTGCTAATAACCTGACTGACATCAATTCCAGATTTAGCATTCAGGTTGTGTCTTTCTCTGGTCTATTGTGAGATTGTGAACCAAAGGTCACGCTGGGTTCTAGCACAGATGGCTCTGAGCTGCATCCTCTGGATTACTGGAAAATCGTGAATACCCAATGACTGGTTGTGAAGTGTGTGTCCTGTCAGGAAGAGCATGTGTGAATGATTTTCATTCTGCCATCCCTGGTTGGTCATTTGAGGGGCTTTGGGACATCCTGTGCTCTGATGTGATCATAAGCTGGGAAAGAAGGTGTTAAAACACCTTCCTGTCTTTGTGTTTCATATGTGTCTGTGCTGGATGTATGAGTGTGTTTCAGGGGTCAACCGATGTGTGTTTTTCAGGGCCGATACCGATTATTACAGATCAAGTAGACCGATAACCGATATTTTGAACCAATATATATATCTGGTGTAAAAATGAAAATTAATGTCAAAATTAAGAATAACAATGGCTCTGACAAAAACTGCCTTCCCTGGTGTTGGTTGAGTTTATTACTCTTGTCTTCCATCCATTTGCAATGAGGGTAATATAAAGAGAGAGTTAAAAGCAGGGCCACTGTATGAAAAATGATTAAACATTAATACTCAACAACAACCCTATAAATAAAACACAACAGCTAAACAGCTTGGGGAAATGTAAGTATTTGGCTTCAATAATATACGTGTTAGAAATGTATGTGTAATAGCATAGCCTCTCATAATTCCTCATTAATTATTTTCTGATGGCTAAAACATAACTGATAATAATTGATAATAATTCATTATACAAATAATTGGTTTGTCTTTATAGCTATATTGTAAAAGTTGTTAAGAAGACTGCTACTGTTTTCATGGAACTATAACACTAATAGCCTTTTACAGGCACACTAAGTTCAATAGCCTATTGAAATGTCTAAATTCTTGTCATCCTAATCTTGGCCTATGTGACACTAGAAATTTCAGTTAGTTTTAATTTACAGCACAGTGCAAATGACGGCATAAATTAATTTAATATATCTTTTAATTAAATGAGAGATAAACTCTTTATTTTTTAGGCAATCAAAAGGTTTACTATTAAAATTAAAACATGCAAGAAATATCTTATTATATCATTAATCTAACAAAAAAAAATATTAATAATTGTTGCCATGAGGATATGTATATCATACTGCACCACAGTAATATATTTCTGATAATTTCTTTAAGCTTACCCAAACTTATATTTTGACAGGTTGGCATGAGGAACTTTTAAGTTTCTGTAGCCTATGTAAATGATATGACGATAGTTTTACTCAAATTAAACTGTCAAATGTTCCTGAAGTGACTCTCAGAGGGAGTCAGATCAGTTCTGGAGATGTTGTTCATGTATTTATGTCCTCACGTAGTGAGACGACAGAAGCTGAAATCACTGCAAACGTCGCACACTTTGTATGTGAAGAAAACAAAACCATGTGTCTGTTCCATTTACATACACAGACATGCAGAACATGCTGGATTCGTATTTAAATAGTATTTTTGTGGCTTAATATTTACAGATAGGCTGCTAGTCCATATTGCAACTCTATTTAAGTGCACTGACCTACTTTTGATTATTTCATCCAAACTTTGACAGATTCCGTG
Source organism: Cyprinus carpio (assembly GCF_018340385.1). Taxonomy (NCBI): domain Eukaryota; kingdom Metazoa; phylum Chordata; class Actinopteri; order Cypriniformes; family Cyprinidae; genus Cyprinus; species Cyprinus carpio. The sequence continues at coordinate 12,412,471 of NC_056589.1, forward strand.
ACATTCCACGTCATACAGTAAATTCCATTTACATGACTGGATTCTGCGATTCCGTCCGTGTTCTCTGCACTGCAGAAATCATAGATAATATTGAGGTGTTTTGCAACATCAGTGTTACATTAGTGGATTGGGATTTATTCCAACTTAAGCAATGTCTGCTGCTGCTTTACCTGTGAGAGACAACTGATGCATGATCACTGAAGTAGCGCCAGTTAGCAAGTGCTTTCGGAGTGAGAGTGAATTGCACATTGATTGGTCAGACTTTTGACTCCCAACAAATCACACGGGTGGTGGGAGGAGATTGCTTTTTTAGGCCACGGAGTAGTGAGTTCTGACAGGCTGCATCAGAGCCAAATGGCACGTTTCAAAATTAAGTTATTTTATCAGAGAATCGGTTTTAAAAATGACCAATACCGATAATCCTAAAAATGCTTAATATCGTTGCCGATAATTGGTTGACCCCAAGTGTGTTTGTGCACATGTAACAACTAAAACAGGGTGCTCCCTGCATCAGCTTTGACTCATGTTGATGTTATGTGAGGCATGTCATACATGTTATTGCTTTCATGCAATTGTTTTCCTCCCCTTTCTCCCTTCAGGTTCTTCAAGGAACTTGAGGATCGGCACCAGCAGAACATTGTAATCAATGACATAAGTGACATCGTTATAAGGCACACCCAGTCAAACTTTGACCCCTATGTGACATACTGCTCGAATGAAGTGTACCAGCAGAGAACCCTTCAAAGGCTGCTGTGAGTACAGCACACATACACGCAGACTGTCACTGCTTCGACTGAGAGATATTAAAGGGTTAATTCACCCAAAAATGAAAATTAGGCTGCGTTTTACGCACCCCCGAGGCATCCTAGGTGTATATGATGTTCTTCTTTCAAACGAATCCAGTCGGAGTTATATTAAAAATATTCTTTCATCCAACAACCACCATCACAGCAGCCGCTGTTGCATCACTTCATCACAAAAAAAAATAAAAAAAAAAAACCCTCCCATTAAAAAAAAAAAAGTGTCTCACACGGCTCTGGGGGGTGAACAAAAGCCTCCTGTAGTGAATCGATGCATTCTTATAAGAAAAATATCCACGTAATAATCACTTGAATCTAGTTTGCACTCACTGTTGTAAACGGAAGCAGTTCTGGGGGAATTACGCATGAGGTCAGCTTTGTGCATGCGCTGCTCAGAAGTGACGCACACGGAAACACAGCGGAGAGATCAAAACAAAACAACGGTCACTAATTAAAAGTACAAAACAAGGATTTGTAAAGAAGAATGTCGGAGGATTTCGATATAAGCCAAGAGGAGACTGGTTTTTTGCTTCTTTTGATCCTGTAAACAAACGTTGGTTTTCACGAGACTCACCAGCGCATGCATAAAGCTGACTTCAAAAACGCATGGAGTCGCTACAGGAGGACTTTGTTCACCCCCCAGAGTTTTGGGTGAACTAACCCTTTAAGTTCAAATCACAAGAAACAATGTCACAGATGCAAGAAATATAATCAGATAGTGAGATACAAATGTTTCAGTTATGGGATATGGTCACAGTTGTGGAATATAAAGGTATTACATGTGGAGCTCTTTCGAAAACTTTTACTACGTTTTTATCATTACAGCTGTTGAGATTAACTCATTGTGAAAAGTGTTGGTTATAGCATTATATTTAGATCTACTCCTGTCGCATGAAAATTTCATTGAAGCAGATGATGACAGACTGTTGAACACATGAATGCAGTGCTCGTCATTGTAAGAGATTTATTGTGCAGTGTAGACTGCATCATTGATAATAAACTCGCACTGTGTGACTCCCATGATTATAAAGGGAGCATTCATTGACTGCTTTATGTATATAATTTAATCACAGTAATAGATTATTTTCATGCCACTAAAAGAAACAACATCTAGTAAGTCACTGGCTTGATTTACTGACACATAAACAGCAATAAATGATTGAGACAAAGAACATCGGTACACAAATCATTACATATCAACAATCACCTAAAACATATTGGTATTACTGTAAGGTCCAAGGAATCTACAGTGAAATGTATTGAACAAATTTGAACAACAAATAATTCAAAACTAAGACAACAAAATAGAACAAAAAAAAAAAACCAACTTAGACATCCACATAGTTGAAAATAAAAAACCACTTTCCTAGGATTAAAATGCTTTGGAAGGTATTAGTAATGATATTTTTACTCCAGTGATCCTTTATTGCTCTTCTCTCCTTCTCATCTGACTAACGCACCAGTGAGCAGGGCCAAAGACGCGATGATGTATAAGTAGGCATGCAGAGTTGTTCTTTCTTTGCACTATTACTTCATAAAGAGACCAAGTCTGAAACGAATAAAAGCTGTTTTTTGGACTAACAAGGAAGTTTTGAGCTCTGAAACTTACAAGATGTTTTTATACTACAATGAGCTCTTAAAAGATCAAGGGAAATTTGATTTCTCAATTAATGACCCCTAAGAGAGAGAGAGTCACAGCTGTGAGATATAAAGTAAAACTGCGAGAAACAAAGTTGAGATTGTATGATATAATCACTATTAAGTGAAACAAAGTCCCAGATGTCAAGTCACAGATATATTGTTATATAAAAAAGTCATGTGAGATAGAGGTGTGACTTAAAATCACCTTCTTATTTGTGATGTCTCAAAGTTATGATTAGCAAAAATAAAGTCAAACTGCAAGATATAAAGTTGCAATTATGAGGAATAAAATTGCAATTAGAAGAAATGAAGGTGCACCTTTTTATTTGTTGCATAGTGATATTTTATTATATATCATAGGGATCACATGACATTCTGTGGCCAATCACTAGTTTAACAGTCCATTTATTCCTTCAGCAATAAAAGCCCATCCTTTAAGGAGGTACTCACACGGATCGAGGCACACCCAGACTGCCGAAACCTTCCCATGATCTCTTTCCTCATCCTTCCCATGCAGAGAGTCACACGGCTGCCCCTGTTGATGGATGTGAGTGACATTATCCCTCGACCTCCCCTTGTCTGACCTCTGTTAACATGTTTAACTGACCTGGAGGATGGTCACTGTTACATAAGACATCAATTTAAACCAATTAAAATCTCCTGTTACTTCTTGTTTTTATTTATTTTAACACCAATTTAAACCAATTAAAATCTCCTGTTACTTCTTGTTTTTATTTATTTTCTTTTCATGTTTTTCTCTCAAATTTATACTCTCTTCTGTTCTTCCATTTCATTTAAGTAAAGTTTTAACTTTAAGAGCCTCTTTGTTTAACACTAACAATTCTGATTAGATTTATTTATTATTGCTTGAGACTTTTCAACAGTATTTCAGCATAAGGTAAATGGAGTGAGTTGGTTTGAGGCTATTTTATTATATTTAAAAGATGGTTTAAAACAGTGGTGTTGTTTCCTCTCTATCATCTTTTCTTTCTACACAGGATTTTGTTTGTAAAACGAATTGAGGGAGTAAGCTGCACTAAAGATGACCTAGAAAGTTCTCCATAGTCCCTGTCCTCACAACTCTTGTTTTCATTTATCGCCTTTCTTCCCTCCTTCCTGCAGACCTTTTCTTGCTTTCTCACCCTCTCATCTTTCCATCTCTTTGTTGCTTTGTGGGTCCCCTGAGCTTGGTAGTGGGTTTCCTACTTTAGGACAGTAGAGCTTGGCTGGCTAACTCTGAGCATGAGAATGTTGGGATTGGTTTTCTTTCCTTCTTTTTCTCTTTCTTCCCACAGCTCAGAAACAAGTAAAACTCTAGCTGGGAAATATCAGACAAGCGTGAGAAAAAGTTTGAGAGTACTCCATTAGAGAAAAATGTTTGAAAAGCTTCAGGAACAATAAACTAAAAACTATTGTACAAACAGGAAACAAGTTCTGATGCAAGTCTATTTTAGATTTACAGCATATTAAACTGTGTACTCAAGCACCAACAGTTCTAAGATAAATTTGATTCATAAAGTTTTTTGTCTTGTAGACCATATGCCAGAAGACGCCCAAAGATTCGACCCCCTATGAGGCATGTAAAAATGCAATGCATGTTGTCAGCAAGGTGAGAAATGTTGGGAATTACCACTGTAGGTTTTTCTAGTGTTGTCTGAGAAGGCCTTAGTTAATAATCACCTTTTTATTTCTGTATGTGTGCATACACAGCTTGTGAGGAAATGTAATGAGGGTGCTCGTACAATGGAGAGAACAGAAATGATGTACACCATCAATTCCCAGTTGGAGTTTAAAATTAAGGTAAGAGAATAAAACAAATGTGAAAGGAATTTAACTATTCTACTTAATTCCACTGCCTTGATGATTCTTTTAATATTTTTAAGGAAGCACCCACTGGTCCATAATATATACTAACACTGGGCTATATATTAATGATTTATTAATGAAAGTACCAATAAAAAAGAAAGTTGTTACAACAAAGCGGTCCTCTGAATGTGTAATTTTCAAAGTGAGTAATTTTCAAAGCAAGTTTCAAACATTTTCTGTCTGTCCGATCAAACTACACCAAACTCCTGCTTTGGCTGAGTCAACGTTTTTGGTCTAAGGCCCTGTTTACACCTGCCATTAAGATGCATTTTGGTCAATCAGATCCCAAGTAGACATTCCTGTTTACACCTGCTTTTTTAATCCATCTCTTTTGTCCACATTCAACAACTTTCAGACAATGGAAAATGATACAGAGAGCAGCAGCTTTGCTCTGAAAGCCACAAAATTAGTCCCAACGCAGTGGGGTTGTGTTAGAATCAGGAATGGTATAAGAACATTGTGCAAAATATTTCACCTTCACACAAAGCTTATGATTTCAGATGATTTTAAATAATTGAAATCACAAATTTTAAATCCCATCCAACTAGCACACTTTAACAACATGTCTTGTACTGTTTAAAGGGTCATGAACCCCGGACTACTTTTACTGAGATTTTAGCAGAGGTGTTTGTGTTGCACATCATAGAAGACTATGTTAGCATTCGATAGTTCTAACTGTTGGAGAAAACTGGTTAATTTTAAGCTTTTTTTGCGCTATTTTCATCTTCCGGGTTTAAATCTACATCGTGTTGATGTCACAATTTGTGACGTGGCAATGGACTATAGTACATCGATGACGTGTTGGTGTCTATGAAATTATTCATGAGACTGCATGTTCTTATCCTATGAAAAGACACTTCGCTTAATTATTCACAACAGCATGTATTGATTTACTATGTCAGATGCTTCAGACTGCGAGACCAGGCACATGTACTGAGAGAAACGTTCATGGATCGAAGGAGAGTGTTTGTGTTGCTTTGTAATAAGATTTCGGCACAAACGTGATTCATTCACTTAGTGAGTGTAACCATTTTTACAGCTCCATGACACAACCCATAAAAGTGCTTATATAAACACCACAGAATAAGCCTAAAGTTATCAGAGGTGCAACAGCGCGTTCATATATATGTTTTCAATGCAGAGTGCAAGTGGCTGTGCATTTATTTGTGTTTTTAACTTGATGGGAGCTAAATGAAACTCTGAAGCTGTCTGTGCTGTGTGTCTCCCCTCTTCCCCCTCCACTCCGCAGCACACCACGCCCACTTTTTCAGCATTTTTTAAAAACTGGTGAGAACTAACCAGTGCTGAAACAGGGGGTTTCATTACCCTTTAAGGATTAGGTCAGTAGGCAGAGATTACACTATGAAAACATTCTGTACGAAAGTGTTTTTGACTACCACTGGAAGTTGTTGAAAGTGGACAAGCTCAAACGTTTTGGACCCGGTTTACACCTGTATTTAGCGCTGTCCATTTGTGATCAAATTGACAATAATGCATCTTAATACCAGGTGTAAACATCTCCATTTCTATTGCTTATCCTGTTACACACACACATAACCACTTGTCAAATGAGCAAACATTGAGTCATTATACTGATTTAAGTCTTATGAGCCTTAAGTACAAGACACAACAGTGACTTTCAGCTTATTAAGTCAAGGACCGCTCCTATTGAGTTGTTCAGTCAGTAAGATAATTCAAGTTAATTCAAATTACAGAAAGAAGTACATGATTTTGATTTTACAGTATTATCTTTTTTTTCCTGATCTAATAAATGCAGCCTTGTTTTCCAAAGTAATGATATGGTGTCAGTTTAATAAACTTTCGTTAACCCACCCAGTCTATTCACAATTAAAGGGATAGTCATTATTCTGTCATTAATTAATCACCCTCATGAGCCTTAGTTCATCTTCAGAACACAAATTAAGATATTTTTGATGAAATCCGAGAGCTTTCTGACCCTACATAACGCAACTGAAATGTGTTATGGCCCAGAAACGTAGTAAAGACTTTGATAAAATATTCCATGTGACATCAGTGGTTCAACCATAAAGTTAAGCTTTGAGAATACTTTTTGTGCACAAAGAAAACAAAAATAACGACTTTATTCAGTGATTTCTTCTCTCCCAGGTAGGGATATGCCAGTATCAAATTTTCATGTTGCGATTAATTGCTAATGCTTTTATCACGGTATACGGTATTATCACGATGTTGAAATTTAGTTTAAAAAAAGTGGACATAATACAGTATAACAGGTTTAATAACATTTTTCTTATAACAAAAATAACTGAATGTTTAAATACAATAAAGCAATACAGAAAAATATATAAACGTTTTACACAGATTCAAGTGCAAAAGAACTATAAAGATCAATAGGTATCACTTTACAATAAGACGTCATTAATTAACCTTAGTTAATGCATTAACATTCACAAAGAGCTATAGAAGTTATTAATGTTTGTTAAAAAAAATACAAGTTTTAGTTCATGTTAGCTCATTAAATAACACAGTTGCAACTTTCGATTTTAACAATGTGTTATATATTGGAATACCTAAGATTAATGAATGTTCAAATAATTTTTCATTGGCAGTTTATGTTAACTAATGAATTTAATGTAATGAAGCCCTAATGTAAAGTGTGAACGAAACAATAAAGAATCAAAACACACTTTCAAACAATATTTAGGTTGTAGTCCAGATTAAAATGTAAAAAAAAAAAAAAAAAAAAAAAAAAAAAAAAAAATTAAAAAGGTTGAAAATGAATAGCCTATTAAAAATAAATATTTAAGTATTTGGCATCAACACCATAGCAAATCCACAAATCTGAATGGCTATTTAAATCTATTTATAGCCTATACTTTAGAAAGTAGCTGCTTTATTTATGGGGTTTCCAGGGTAACGGCTGCATTTTCTGCAGTTTAGCCATCTGCTGTCAGAGAGTGAATGTGCTTTCATTCAGCGCGTCTCTCACGTGTTCCCCCAAGTGCTTCTCATGCGTGCTTGTGTACATCAGAGCTCACACGCATCTTTCAAGCAACATACAGCGGTGTTGTGCATTTTGACCAGTTGATGGGAAAAGTATTCTTAAAATGCATCCCAAATTCTGAATAATTTGTAATGTATAATTATTCACGGTATTTAGAAGAGCCCACAATATTGTGCATATTCATTACCGTGATATATCGCATTACAGAATACTGGCACATGTCTACTCCCGGGTCATTCTCCGCTGCTATTCATGAGAATACCATAATGCATGCGTGTGCATTCCTCTCCTTGTAAACAAGGTGCAGTGCATGAGTGTGTCTGAGATATTTGATGTCACTGGGTGGAGCAAACATGATCCTGTTCTGACTCTGAAAATATTATTGCTTTGTCACGAGATCACAAAACCTATTCAAAAAGGTCATTATGTTTCAGCGTAGAATGAAATTATGTATAGAGTATAATTGCTAATATGCAAAAGAATTCAAGATTGTGTCATGGTTTATGATCGATGTAATGATTTACCTGAGGTAAAGGCTACACTCCAAGTAAATGAGCATACAGCTGTTAAGCATTTTTATAATATTCTTATTTTACCTTGAGAGTCCTTAAAATGGGTCGTTTAATAACTTTGTTAAAAGTTAATGTGCCATAATAAAGTTTGTTATGATGTTTTTGATCACAAAGCGAAAAACTGAGTGTTTTTGACATGCATAAATTGGAATCTAAATAATATCAATCTTTTTGTTGCCCAAAACGATTTAGTGGAACTGTTCAAGAATGTGAAAACAAATCTTTAACCACGTAATTTTTGTCTTTAATCATATAGTGCATTGTGATGCACTGTTTTATTTCTATTCTACAAAACTATAACAATTTAAATGTTTTATATTTTAATAACAAATGGCTAAAAAATAGATACTGTAATTTGTACATTTTCATGTCAAAGATAAAAGTAGTTTCCTTTTGGTAAATAAAGACAGCAACTGATTCTGTGTTTAAGTTTTATTAAAGGCACGGGATAGGCATGACATAAATGACATTTACAACACACTTGTATGAATATAAAATACATGTTAAAAAAAAATGGAGAAATATTTCAGAACACCTCCTGCATCAGCAGCATCACATCCACGCATCATGGTACTCTTGTGAATGGTGATTTGTGCACAAAAAGTATTCTCATAGCTTCATAACATTAGGGTTGAACCACTGATGTCACATGGACTATTTTACCAATGTTCTCACTACATTTCTGGCACATAAAACATTTCAGTTGCGTTGCTGTCTATGCAGGGTCAGAAAGCTCTCAGATTTCATCAAAAAAGATGATGAACGAAGGTCTTACGGGTTTGGAATGACATGAGGGTGAGTAATTAGCGACAGAATTTTCATTTTTGGGTGAACTGTCCCTTTAAAGTATCCCAACTGCAATATTTAAGATGTAGCAAGTGCAAAGCATTAAGTATGTAAACAGTATGATTTACACACTAAATCAAGCAGAAACTCCAGCATCTGTGTATTTTTAAACATTAAAGACAGTCATCACTACCTGAACATCACAGCTGATTTCTGCTCTTCATTTGTAGCCTTTCTCAACTTTTGGGCACTCTCAATGATTTCTTTGGTTCACTGTCAATCCCACAAGTCATCGTGCAAGCATGTTACTCAGCTCCCATAGGAATGACTTAAAAATAAGTGTATACGTACCATAAGAATTTGTTCAAAAACATTTTGACTTTTGAATAGTAGCGTGTTCACTTTGTATTATTTCACAGCAACCTATCTTTCTCTCATCATATTCAGTTCTGACCGCACACAAAACTTATCTTGTGCTTGGTGCTGTTGATTTGCTTGTGATCAACATTACTGGGGTTACTGTTATGGTTTTGTATTATAGTATTATGACTGCAGAAGAATGTGTTCAGTAAACATTTACAAAACCAAGTGTCATGAAAATCAGTCTGACACCAGTTAAAAAGTTGGATTGAAAAAAAAGTTTTGATTTCCAATTCTACTGATATGTATGCTGGTGTATGACATCTCCCATAAAGCAGTTATGTGACTCTCGTCCTCCTATCTGTGCTGTCTGACGTTATGTCTGTAGTATCAGCTGATGAGGAACATTAACTAAAAGACCTGCAGAAATATGCATCTCACTATGCAAAAGTTACGTGTACAGTTTTGCAGATGCAGACTATCTTAAGTGGATAGGAAATATGTCCTTAATCATATTAAGCATGTGTATCCTTTTTGTGTTTCTTACTGTAAACACAAAGTGGTTTGTGGTAATGTCTGTGTCACATCTGAGGGCCTTCCCAGATTCTCTATGTAGAGTTGCACAAATCCTAGTTACTGGAGAGGTTAATCCAACTGGTTAAATCCTGAAGAGTGAAAGGATCTGGATCTGGTTAAATGTGAACTATATGCTCTTTTTTTATCTCACAGAGATTAGCAAGAGTTTAGACTCTCAGTCTTTTAATCATGGGATTTACTATGTACATGCCTTCACCTTCATGTAGTACCTTGTACCACAGGAAGTAAGTAAACTTGTGGATTTTTGCTGCTGTTTATTTTACTTGTCAAACTTGTTCACACATTCTTACCTGATACACACATGCTGCTCACTAACTGTGGGTCTTGTGTTTATCATGATGTATTTCTCACTACGTTATTCGGTACACAGTGCTGCATTGGACACACTCACTAATGCAACCATATTTACAACCTGCTGCTTGAGCAGTGTGGGAAAGTTCTTCTGGCACATTTTGTACGAGCAGATGTCTAGAGGGTTCTGCATATTTCTCTTCCAGCTTTCTTGACCCTATACCAACAGCATTTTTTAAATAAGTTTTGCACTGTTTGATAGATTATGTCTTTGAAATAGTTAATTGTTCCTTAGAGACGGGCATTTTTCTAATGCTTTTAAATGTGCTGTTGTGAAGACACTTAAAGGGATAGTTCCCCCAAAAATGAAAATTCTGTCATTATTTACTCACCCACACTAATGTTGTTTCAAACCCGTAAGACCTTCGTTCATCTTCGGAACACAAATTAAGATATTTTTGATGGAATCTGAGAGCTGTCTGACCCTGCATAGACAGCAATACAACTGAAATATTCCTAAGTCCAGAAATGTAGCAAGGAGATTTGTAAAATAATACATGTGACATCAGTGGTTCATTCACAATTATACGAAGCTACGAGAATACTTTTTGTGCGCAAAAAAAAACACAAACAAATTTATTCAACAATTTGTCTCCTCTGCATCACCCTGGTGTCATTTTGGACAATATCTGCTGGACGTATGCTGTTCTGTGTCAGCTGCTCAGATTCCATCAAAAATATCTTAATTTGTGTTCCGAAGATGAACAAATGTCTTACGGGTTTCAAACGGCATGAGGGTGAGTAATTAATGACAGAATTTTCATTTTTGGGTGAACTAACCCTTTAAAAAAAAAAATTAATCCTGGGTTTGGTTTTCCTGAATAACTATAGACCAATTTCTAACATTTTATTTTTAAGGAAAATTTTAGAAAAGGATGTATTTCCACTGCTTAATCAGTTTTTAGATTAAAGGGGTCATATGATGCTGCTAAAAAGAACATTATTTGGTGTATTTTGTGTAATGAAATGTGTTTATGCGGTTTAAGGTAAAAACAAACACGTTATCTACCACATACTGTACATTATTGTTTCTCCTCTATCCCCCGCCTTCTGAAACGCATAGATTTTTTACTAGGCTCATTGCTATGGAGTCAAAATATTGCCGTATATATACGCAAAAAAATAACGTTTTGCAAAAGAAAATAAAGTTTTGCAAACGAAAATTAAAGTATTGAGGAAAATAATTTTGCTTTTTGCAAACAAAAATAAAGAATTGCAAAACAAAAATGATACCGCAAGAAAACAATGATTTTGCAATACATATTTTCCATGGTCATATCTATTATTTTATTTGCAACACTGATTTTATTTTGCGTGTCAGTCTAGTTTGAGCTTGCACTACCGTTTTTCCTTTGCGCTTCATTTTTCTGCGCGTCTTGCTTTGTGGCGCTGTTTTGAAGTTGGGGGTGGAGTCAAGGGGCAGGGGCATGTACAACATTCCTCCCTGGAAGTGACGTCATCGGCCCGAGACGCAGCTCACTGATCCAGGTACTGTCATGATGAGCAGATGCATGCGAGTGGATCGCTTCCTTTTATTCACTAGCATTAAAACAACCATGGTTTCATTATATCAACAAAATTAACAAATGTATATGTGTATTAGCAGCATTTGCTCAAGTTAAAGAAGTTGCTAACATGAACATCTGCTGTTTATTTCTCTCAATGTGCACACTTTTATAACATTAAAATGTGGATTGTTTCATTTGCTTAATTAAATGTGTATTAACAGTGTTTGTTTAAAATCTCTTAACCTGTGGGAGGATGCCAGCGCACAGAAGCGTTCTTTGTTCACATTAATTCAGAGTTACTGCTAGTTTTAACAATGCTTTTGGAAAACGCAGCCCTGAAGAGTTTTGTAAATAATAGCCTATACTGTAAAAGCCCGACATGCCAATAAAGAATTTTTACTGGAAGTGCACTTTAGAGGATGAATTTAACAATAACTCTATAAATACTCTAACCCTATAATAATGAATATTAGAATTATAAATGAATAATTTGCTAGTTTCATTTGTAAATGTAAACACACATTTATAACAGGACGTTAATTAGGTAAGCAATACACGAATTAAAATGGGAAATAAGCATAACAATAAATATAAAAATATAGCCCTATTTAATATAATATTATTATTAATTATTATATACGGTTAGCCTATATGAATAAATGAATGATGCATTTATATAGCGCTTTATTGTGTATTGTTGTGGGGGGTCTCTCCTCAACCACCAGCAGTGTGCAGCATCCACTTGGATATATTATATATATATAAATATAATAATAAAAATAATAATAGCCTTATTTGCACATATATTACATAAAAAGACACGATCAACGGACTGTGGGATGGATAAAAATATTTGATCAATCTCTGATAATCATGCGGGTTTGTTTATGCATTAAACTTGTGGCAAAATTAAACCAAAAAGATTCAAGCTTCATTTTTTTATCTTACAATGACAGTCATTTATTAATTTATGCCAGGATTTATGTAAATGAAAAACGAAGTCGAGATCGATATGAAACTTAAGTCGTAGACCTCTTTAATGATGTAGGCTACGTTATAGTTTATTACATAATTTTACATTAAAACTAGCAGAAACTCTGAACTAATGTGAACAAAGAACGCTTCTGTGCGCTGGCGTCCTCCCACAGGTTAAGAGATTTTAACAACTTCTTTAACTTGAGCAAACGCTGCTAATACACATATACATTTGTTAATAAAGTTAATAAAACGAAAACATGCATGCTTTAATGCTAGTGAATAAAAGGAAGCGATCCACTCGCATGCATCTGCTCATCATGACAGTACCTGGATCAGTGAGCTGCGTCTCGGGCCGATGACGTCACTTCCAAGGAGGCATGTTGTAAACGCCCCTGCCCCTTGACTCCACCCCCACGTCAAAACAGCGCCACAAAGCGAGACGCGCAGAAAAATGAAGCGCAAAGGAAAAATGGCAGCGCAAATTCAAACTAGACTGATACGCAAAATAAAATCAGTGTTGCAAATAAAATAATACATATGACCATGGAAAATATGTATTGCAAAATCATTGCTTTCGCGCGGTATCATTTATGTTTTGCAATTCTTTATTTTTGTTTACAAAAAGCAAAATTATTTTCCTCAATACTTTAATTTTCGTTTGTAAAACTTTATTTTCCTTTGCAAAACTTTATTTTTTTGCATATATACACTCACCTAAAGGATTATTAGGAACACCTGTTCAATTTCTCATTAATGCAATTATCTAATCAACCAATCACATGGCAGTTGCTTCAATGCATTTAGGGGTGTGGTCCTGGTCAAGAAAATCTCCTGAACTACAAACTGAATGTCAGAATGGGAAAGAAAGGTGATTTAAGCAATTTTGAGCATGGCATGGTTGTTGGTGCCAGACGGGCCGGTCTGAGTATTTCACAATCTGCTCAGTTACTGGGATTTTCACGCACAACCATTTCTAGAGTTTACAAAGAATGGTGTGAAAAGGGAAAAACATCCAGTATGCGGCAGTCCTGTGGGCGAAAATGCCTTGTTGATGCTAGAGGTCAGAGGAGAATGGGCCTACTGATTCAAGCTGATAGAAGAGCAACTTTGACTGAAATAACCACACTCGTTACAACCCAGGTATGCAGCAAAGCATTTGTGAAGACACAACACGCACAACCTTGAGGCGGATGGGCTACAACAGCAGAAGACCCCACCGGGTACCACTCATCTCCACTACAAATATAGGAAAAAAAAGCTACATTTTGCACGAGCTCACCAAAATTGGAGAGTTGAAGACTGGAAAAAATGTTCCCTGGACTGATGAGTCTCGATTTCTGTTGAGACATTCAGATGATAGAGTCAGAATTTGGCATAAACAGAATGAGAACATGGAACCATCATGCCTTGTTACCACTGTGCAGACTGGTGGTGGAGGTGTAATGGTGTGGGGAATGTTTTCTTGGCACACTTTAGGCCCCTTAGTGCCAATTGGGCATCGTTTTAAATGCCACGGCCTACCTGAGCATTGTTTCTGACCATGTCCATCCCTTTATGACCCCCATGTACCCATCCTCTGATGGCTACTTCCAGCAGGATAATGCACCATGTCAAAAAGCTCGAATCATTTCATATTGGTTTCTTGAACATGACAATGAGTTCACTGTACTAAAATGGCCCCCACAGTCACCAGATCTCAACCCAATAGAGCATCTTTGGGATGTGGTGGAACGGCAGCTTCGTGCCCTGTATGTGCATCCCACAAATCTCCATCACCTGCAAGATGCTATCCTATCAATATGCGCCAACATTTCTAAAGAATGCTTTCAGCACCTTGTTGAATCAATGCCACGTAGAATTAAGGCAGTTCTGAAGGCGAAAGTGGGTCAAACACAGTATTAGTATGGTGTTCCTAATAATCCTTTAGGTGAGTGTATATGGCATTATTTTGACTCCATACATCGCTCTGAAAAGCGAGGTGTGCTGTGATTGGCCAGCTTTCCAGCGTGTTGTGATTGGCCGAATGCCTCAAGCAGGTGACGGAAATGTTACGCCTCTTAACATATTGCGATGCCTTGTCCGACCGGAGCGACGAGACATAAACATAAAACCATACAGTCTATGCATAAAACCCATTATAAATGTGATGTAAACATGATTTCTAGTCGTGTCTTCTTTTGGAAGGCAAAAACAAAGTAGTTTCGCTTTCTCAACAGCGTCACACACCGCGGCGGCCTTGACTGAGCAGAGTCCGGAGGCCTAGAGTGAGCAACTTCACAGATCTTCTTTATTCACCAAGAGCTTGTAACACTCCAAAGAGAAAGGAAAATTTGAAATCGCATCATATGACCCCTTTAATATAATGTTTGGGAGAAATATAAGTCTGGTTTCAGACTTGGTCATAATACGGAAACAACACTATTAAAGGTAGTAACTGATCTGAGATTAAATACAGATAAAGGTAATGCATCAGTTTTAACACTCTTGGATCTAAGTGCAGCATTTGACACGGTTGATCATTGTATTCTGTTAAACAGACTATAAAAACTTGTAGGTCTCTGGTAATATTTTAAATTGGTTCAAAAAATATATTACAGAAAGGAACTTTTTTAGTTAATATAAGTGATTGTATCTCAAAGACATATGAAATATTACATGGTGTTCTACAAGGATCCTGGGCCTGTTTTATTTTCATTATACATGCTCCCTTTGGGCAGCATAATTCAGAAATATGACATGAATTATAATTTTTATGCTGATGATATACAATTATACATTTCAGATGAGTTGTCTGACTGTCTGTCCAGCACATTTTTTTTTTGGAAATCGAACAAAGATCAAACAAAAATTATTTTTGTGGGCCCAAAACATGAGTGAGAGAGGATAAAAAGCTGGGTTGGGTTCCTTGGCACTACAGTCTAAGATAGAAGTTAAGAATCTGGGTGTCATTCTGGACTGTGACCTTCGTTTTAAGTGTCATATTAATCAAGTGACAAAAACTTGCCAAGAATCATCTTTTTTTTTTTTTTTTTTTAATCTTTGGATGATTCTAGGCACTCATTCATGCTTTTATCTTCTCTCATCTTGATTATTGTAATGTTATGTATACTGGCTTGCCTAAGGGTTTCTGTAATGAAGCTACAACTTATACAAAATGCAGCAGCCAGAGTACTGAAACAAAAAAGTATAGAGCTTATTACACCGGTTTTAATGGAACTGTATTGGTTACCAGTCCATCAAATACTTGATTTGAATTTTTTTTTTATTTATTTTTTTTATTGGTTTATAAAACATTGCACAATCTGGCACCTCTACACATTTCAGACTGTCTGTCGAGATACTGTATGTTCCGAATCGTAGTTTAAGATCATCTAGTGCTAGTCTTCTAGCACATTATATAGTAAATCATAAATGTTCTGGTGGTAAAAATTTGGAAATGTCTACCACTGAAGTAAAAAGGCTACCAGCATTCATATTTTTAAAAAGTTGGTCAAGACATATTTTTATGTCACAAGAAGAAATAAGAAAATAAAGTTGCTTATCAGTATAACAATATTGTGTGAAGTTGTAAGTTAGTTTTTATTTATCGTTTATTCTTTTATCATTGTTTTAATTATTTTATATTGACATTGAGGTCAAAACTATAAGCTTTTTGAACCTTTTATAGTTTGATTTTGATTTTATTTTGATTTTATGCTTGTTTGACTTTATTCCTTATTTTAAAACTTTATCTCAGAATTACCAGGCTTCCATAGATAAGTCAGTGGATCTCATTTTAATTTTCTAACTTTTTACTTGTTTATACATCACAAAATATAAAAAAACACAAGATGAACGAAATCAAGTTGTGTCCTATATTTTTCTTCTAATTTTCTAACTTTTTACTTGTTTATACATCACAATAGATAAGAAAACACAATTGCAACTTTAGTTTCATGCCAATTTTGAAAGATGTTTTTTTGTGTGTTTGAACTTGCTTTGAAGACAGCACACTTGCCATTGCTCTAGGATTTTTCTGGACATCTTCTCAGGTGTCCTATGTGAGAGCGAAAACCCTTACTATGAAAATGGTTTGGACCTGTTTTATGCAAATTATTCTAGGCACATGGTTGCTAATCAACATTAGAATGAGGTTAAAAGAACAAATTAAAAGTCAAGTATGGTGTCCCATAATCAGAATTTGTTCTCTGCACTTAACCCATCCAAGTGCACACACACAGCAGTAAGTAGTTTCACCTCAGTTGTGGGCCAGTTCGAGACTCGAACCCGTGACCTTTGGGTTACAAGTCTGTTTCTCCAACCATTAGGCCATGACTGCCCCGTGTAATCAACATTACAACAAATACATTTTAATATTTTGACAACGACAAATTGGAAAAACAACTAAGTATGGGTATTGTGTACCATTTTTAGCGTTACAAATTCCTAGAAGGAGCAAAACTAAAGCAATGAAACTGAACACAGGGATCTTGAGACCAAAATGCGCATCCCTATCTAACTATTTATTTCACTGTTCTTAATGTCTGAGATTTGTTTTAAAATGAGGTCTTGTTCACTTTCTTCATTTCGGTCATGTTGCATTGAAACATTAATGATTCTGTCTGGTTCACATTTTCTCCTTTCACACTTTATCTCTGTAGCCGTTCCCACTAGTGTCGTCCTCCCGCTGGATGGTAAAGCGTGGGGAGCTAACAGCTTTTGTTGAGGAAAATGGCATCTTTTCCAAAAAGAAATCTCGCCAGCAGGTCTATTTCTTCCTCTTCAATGATGTCCTCATTGTCACACGAAAGAAAAGGTGAGCTGGAGACCACAAATGAAATCTCGTCATACTGTGTCCAAATGTACCTCTGTTTTTCCCTTGCTGTTATTGTGCCCTGGAGGATATTATAGAGAACAGGAAATTATTGTGCTAACATAAATGGACGTGGAGATAAAGCTTGCATGTACAGGTGAGTGTGGATTGTTGCAGAGGTAGGATAACGTTACATCACTCATACCAAAGAGGAAAAACAGAACCCAAAAAATGTTATAAGGAAATGAAGTATAGCAGATGGCATACTAAACTCGCAGTGCTCCTCATATTACATTTTGTGTTGTTTTCTGTCAGCATTCAAGATTGTGATATGCTGTTTCCCTTGATAATGATTCCTGTTTAAATTTATGTTGCCAGCTGCCACTGTGACTTAATTTTAAGCTTTTGTTGTGGTTATCCTAGACCAGTATTGTGTTTTTGTGCTACCTAGCACAAAGCAACTAAAACAGAAACCAAGTGATGAAACATTATCTTAGTCATGCAGCGCTGTTGATAGTGGTGTCCAGTGTTTGCATGTTCATTTGAAAATATATAAATGGTATTGTATTAATATACAGAGTAAAAATGGTATAACAGAGTAATCTGTGTTTGTGTGTCACAAGGTTTTTTTTAGCCCGTTTGTATAGAGTCTGCTCCCTGCTGCTACACTGTGACAGTTATTCTGGGAGTGACTCATGTAGTTAGCAGAGCTCCTTTTTTTGTTGTTGATGTTCTGGTTGTTTTTGGGAACATTCTGCACCCTATGAAAAAGGGGACAACCTCCAAGAAAATAAGATGGCTTTCATTAATACTTCATTCTGGCAAATACGGCCCATAAACACACTGTCTGGGAATTTTTTTTTTTTTTTACCATTATTTGTATAGTGCTTTATACAATACTGATTGTGTCAAAGCAGCTTTACAGTGTCAAACAGAAAAATAGTTTGTCAGTTGAACAGAAAAATAAAGAAAGAGGAAAAAGAAATAGCTTTATTGAGTCAATGTGTGATGTTTATTCTGATAAGAGTTCTGTATAGTATGTGTGGGGAGTCACGCCACTCGTTCAGATCTGAAGCAAAACAAACCCGTGCATGCCATCACGCTCTCCACTCTATCCCTCTTCTCATTTCCTCTCTCTCTCTCTCCCCCCCTATCTCGCTCTGTCTTTCCGGTCCTCTGTATTTTACTCATTATCTCTGGTTATGTAACTTGTGCTGAAAAGCAGCTGGTTATTTTTCATCCTTTTCATTTATGAATCTCTCTTTCTCACACATAAACATTCACATGTGTATGTGCAGAAGTCTGCCTTATTTAGCATATGTTGGATAATAGCAATGTTCTTCAGTGTTATAAACAATAGAAAAGGACATTATGTTTAGTACACTGTTGTTATGTATCGAATGATTAAAGGGGTCATATGACGTTGCTAAAAAGAACATTATGTTGTGTATTTGCTCCTCTATGCCCCGCCTTTCTGAAACGCGTCAATTTTTACAAAACTCATCGTTCTGAAAAGGAGGTGTGCTCTGATTGGCCAGCTACCCAGTGCATTATGATTGGCTGCATACCTCAAGCGTGTGATGGAAATGTTACGCCCCTTAACACTGTGATGCCGTCTTCCAGCAGGACGATACTCAGTCCAGCTGCTCTGCTCGTGCACATCCCATCATTGGTTCTCTTTTAGCAGTTCAGTCAATGCACTGTTAGGAGTAACTGAACAACTCAGGATATTGGTTTATAAAACCCATTACAAACAAGCCATTTGTTGCATCCAATGGGGACATAATTACTGAATATAATGACTTACACTGTCTTTTTAATTGCATTCATATTCATATTCATAAACATAAAAACAAAACCACATCTGCAATTGTAAAATCAAAAAACAAAAACAACAAAAGCCTACTCTACACTGCTCAAAACTCGTGTTTGAATTATCATTGGCAAATTATTTAAATATAAAAAACTTACTTACAGGCTGTGAGTCAGAAGCACCAGACTGTCCTTGCAAAGTTGGAATTGCCCAACTTTATAGAAACAGCCCTTGTGCCACAGACGAATTGTAGGCTACTGGTTCAGGAAACAGTCCTCATCCTCCATAAATTGCACAGCACACATCTAAATATTTGGGTTGAACAGTTCTGGAGCAGTGTTGTAAATACAAATTAACCATTGATTTCTAATTGTTTCCTCTTTTGGAAGGCCAAACAAAGTAGTTTCGCTTTCACAACGAAACACACAGCAACTTCACAACATGGTGGCGGCAACAGAGAGAATCAAAGGTTACGCCTTCTTTCTTTGTGTAAACATTTGGGCAGTGTTATGCAAATCTTCCCACATCATGACATAGACATGTGGGGGCATGTAAGAATTAGCCGTTTTAGGTAGGCGTGGACTCTTAACTTTTATAAAGAATATCTCTTTGGATTTGAGACTTTAGTCTTTGCAACTTTACAGATCTTATTTATGCACCAAGAGCTTGTAACACTCCAAAGAGAAAGGAAAAATTTAAATCACATCATATGACCCCTTTAAATTATTGTATGAGTACACAGGGATGGTTATTAAAGTGTAAGTGTATAAGAAGTTGAACAAAAGATTCAGTGTCATACAGCAATG
Organism: Cyprinus carpio; assembly: GCF_018340385.1. Taxonomy (NCBI): domain Eukaryota; kingdom Metazoa; phylum Chordata; class Actinopteri; order Cypriniformes; family Cyprinidae; genus Cyprinus; species Cyprinus carpio. The sequence continues at coordinate 12,432,324 of NC_056589.1, forward strand.
ACATCCATCTCTCGGATTTGTAATTAACCTAAATACAACATTCCTTTCATAACAGCACTTTGGGGGCCTGTGTGTGTGTGTTTTGATGAATGTGTGTAAATGTTTTGTCCTGTTGCTGGAACATTTCTTGGCTGCTGGGGAGGATGTCATTACAGTGGTAGGAACATCTGATTGCTCAACTGATAGAATGTACACTGTAAAAAAAAGTCTGTTAATCTGTACAACTGTAAAAAAAAAGTGCTGTAGTTTTTTTATCAAAATAATTTTGGCAGCTGTGGTTGCCAAAGAATACTTTTTTGTAAAAAATCAGGAAAACTGTAAACACAATTACGGCGACAAAAACTGATTTACAGTACACTGTAAAAAAAAGTCTGTAGTTGTTTAAGTATTTTGGCAGCTGTGGTTGCCAGAATACTTTTGTAAAATACAGAAAAAAACTGTAAACACAATTACGGCCAAAAACTGTAAAATTTTACAGTACACTGTAAAAAAAAGTCTGTAGTTTTTACAAAATAATTTTGGCAGCTGGGGTTGCCATTACTTTTGTAAAAAAAATACAGAAAAAACTGTAAACACAATTACGGCCAAAAAACTGTTGAATTTTTTACAGTATAAAACTGTTATTTACAAACAAGAAAAATTTGAATGTAAAACCAGTAAATTCAACAACGCACACCTGCTATTAAAATCTGTTTTGTACCTTTAACATACTGACAACCACCATAATAATGCAGGTTTAATATATAGAAGGTGCACAAAGAAACTAATTCAAACACAAAAAACCACCCCACAAGCAGAAGTTTATATTAATATATAGAAGGTGCACAAAGTCATTCATGCAAACACAAAACACCATCATGGTGACAAACGATACATAAACATTCAAAGAAACTGGAATTAATTGCAAGAAGATGTAACTAAATCCCAAATGTTGATAACAAAAAACTATTAAAAAACCCTGGATTTAAACAAAATACTTTCAAATGTGGAGCGTCACACAGTGGAATTCTGGGGAATATCAGTTTACAGTGTTTTGACTGTAAATTATACATTGATTTGTTCTTTTTTATTTCTAAAAAAATGTAAATTTAACAGTATTTTACTGTAAAATTACATGAAATTGTCCTGGTGGAGATCTTTTACAGTTTTTCCCTGTATATAGTACAGGAACTTATGTTAACCTATTTTTTTTTTTGTAGCGTTTTTACAAAATTGTACAGTTAAAATGACACTTATTTTTTACAGTGTAGTTATATGATATGTCAGGAGCAGACAGTAGTATAATTGTCCAGCACTGAGTTTGCTGATGGGAAAGCTGGATTAATTCCAGTCCAGGTGCCCCTTGAGACCAGAACTGAGACAGGTAGTTATGGTCGGTGTCTCTTGACAGATTGCCAGGGCCTGGGCTAAATGGGCATTTTCAGGCAGCAGGATTGTTATGTATTTGTGCATACACATCCGCACAATCTGATGAATGAATGGACACACATGGGGTGGGCATTATGATCTAAATCTTATTCACGATAATAAAACATATTGCAGTACAGTAATTTTATTTATTTAATAGGACAAATACAATAAACCAAAGATACAAATGACAAAAAACATTGCTTTAAATTTTTCCAAGTACAGTAAGTCTAGCATTCAGGTAAGAAATACTACAGAAAATGAATGACCAAATGTAAAATAGAACAATGCATAGTCTTCACTCTTCTGAAATAAATATACACTGATTCTACTCAAGTGCACTTTTTCATCAGCGCAGGTTCCGGATGTATTTTTTCCAAAGGGTTTTTAAAAATGTCTTTGTTAAAGCATAATAAGCCATGAACCAAGCCAACCAGTTACGACGAGAATCACAACATTACAACCTTTTTTTTTTTGAAGGAAAAAGGTAAATGAAAATTGGACAAAAAAGAAAAAGGTACAAGACTGTGTACTTAATGGCTTTAGTGAGAGAAAGAACTATAAAAGACGTTGTGAGATGAGATGGGCTCCTTCCTGCTCGTGTCCTACAGGCACTCAAAGTGCAGAGCGGTATTGACTTTTGTAGGGAAACGTAAATAAACTTCACTTAGTTACTAAACTTCTGTTGCTTTCCATGTTTTGTATTGGCAGGGGTGCACATCATTTTTTTCAGCCTGGTTCTCATAAGAGAACCTGGAGATTTGGTTTGGTCCTCACACTGCATATAGTGTTACCCATTAAATATAACTATAAAAAATTCATTCATAATAGTTATAATATTATTGCACTTTATTTATTTAGTTTTTTTTTTAATAAAATAAACTAAATAATAATGTGTGATAATATTATAAAAAATAAAAGGTAGGCCTAGTATTAAATACAAATACAATTATTTTATAGTAAACCAAAAAATAAAATGCTAATATTTACTACTACTTTATTTGTTTGCCTCTTTAAGAAAAATCACTTTATGTATTCCCCAATTGGATAATAGCGTCTAAAAATAAATAAATAAAAGTGTTTTCATCATTTTCAAACTTAAAGATGGCGCAGCAGTCAGACGCCGGGTCCAAAAAACTGTGTTTTTATGTCTGTTGGTCTCGTTTCCTCGTCTTCGAACAGTCTGACCTTATCGCAAATCCATCAGATAAACACTCGGAAACACATCTATGTGTAAAGGAGGCCAGTGAGTAGATGCTGTGCAGGTAAACCTCACTCCCCTGATCTCAAGAGACGCACTAGGGACTGACGCTAGTGGCTGCAGTCATTTAGCCTCCTTGTTAGCGCGTCCGCCTCCCATGCCGGAGACCCGGGTCCGAGGCCCACTCGGAACAAGAATGAGGTGTGGCAGCGAGGACCCGGGAGAGAGGGGTTACATTGGTACCGTGACCCGGATGGGAGTGAGGTTTAGAGGGGTGAGTGTAACGGAGGCCAGCGAGTAGATGCTGTGCAGTTAAACCTTACTCCCCTGATCTCAAGAGATGCACTAGTGGCTGCAGTCATTTAGCCTCCTTGTTAGCGCGTCCGCCTTCCATGCCGGAGACCTGGGTTCGAGGCCCACTCGGAACAAGAACGAGGTGTGGCAGCGAGGACCCAGGAGAGAGGGGTTACATATGATCAACAGAGCCTTTTGGAAATCAGCAGTGCATACAAACAACAGCTTTCGCTGGAGACTACTGAGAAGCTAAGAGGCCTCTGTCTGCTGCTGAAGCCGAACCCCGAGACCACAGCCTCGCCTATTGACACTACCCGCACAAAATGGCGACGCCGGCGGTGTGAGAGGGGATAGAAGCACGGCAAGAGTGGAGGCACACGAGCTAGGCTAAGGGCTAACGCCACTAGACCAGCGATTCCATAAACGGCATGGGATAGCCTAGATTTATGCTTTCGGTTTGAAAAGAAATCTTATATAGTACAGTTTGTCGATCTAAAATGGTAATTGTGTATGAACAGCTGTCAACCATGCTGGTACGCAAATGCACTGTCAGTGTGATAGCAATCCGTTTAAATTTTCATTCTTCTTGCTTCTTCTTCTTATGTGTAAGCGTGATTTGAACTCGAATAACATTCCGTAGTCCAGAAACTTTCTTTAGGTAACGTTTAATAACAAAATTAACTGGAAAAATGTTACACGGTCAAAAAAACTGTTTCACTTCCATATTGCATCACAAAAAACACTAACGGTCCTTTCCGGAAATGACATCATTGTCACTATGAAATATAATACACATATTAAATTATTTACTTTTTATAATTATTTTACAATTGCTTAACACACAATTATTTATTTATTCCACATCTATATAAAAACAAATAAAATGAATAACATATGGCTCTTACACATCCGGCCCCTAATTGGTTGGGCAGGAGACCAAACAATTATTATAGACATTAATACTAAGAGCCCTTAAACTTGAACATTTATGAATAAGAAATAGCTACTTAGTTCTTCCACATTTTTCTTTGGTTATCTTTACTCTTGATAGTTCTTTCTTAGTCTTCATGCTTAAATTGCCTCTTGAATTAAGCACAATTTATTTACAGGTCTCTCCAGTACATTTGTTTTGGTCTTTAACTTTACACGGCGTACAGTTCCACTGGAGTCTGGTATGGTTTGAATTACTCTTCCCATTATCCATGAATTGCGGGGGGAAGAACTGTCCACAACTAGAACCACATCGCCAGTTTCAAAGTTCCTTTTTAATCTTGACCATTTACTGCGTTCCTGAAGAATGGGCAAGTACTCATGAGTCCATCTGCTCCAGAACAAATCAGCGAGATATTGGACTTGCCTCCAACGTTTTCTCACATATTGGTCCTCCTTATTAAAGACACCTGGTGGTAAGCTGGGTTGAGTTTTCAACAACAGTAAATGGTTAGGCGTCAGAGGCTCAAGGTCATTTGGATCTTCTGAGGTACTAGTTATTGGTCTGTTGTTGATAATGCTTTCCACCTCGCACATGATGGTATGAAGACTGTCATCATTAATAGTCTGTTCCTTTAAGAGAGCGCAGAGTATCTTTCTTACAGTACGGATCTGACGCTCCCAAACCCCCCCTTGATGAGAAGCAGCTGGACTGTTGAAGATCCATTTAATCCCTTTCTGTAGCATGGTGTTTTCAATTTTGTTATGGTCCAGGTTCCTCAGTGCCTCTCGCAATTCTCTTTCTGCGCCAACAAAATTTGTGCCATTGTCTGACCGCATGACTGACACCTGTCCTCTTCTACTTATAAAGCGCCTCAAAGCGTTTATGCATGAATCAGTGTTCAAACTATCCGCTATCTCAATGTCTACTGCTCTGATTGTTAGGCAGGTGAACAACACTCCATACCTTTTTACAGTACTCCGGCCCCGTTTTATGTCGAAGGGTCCAAAGTAATCTACGCCCACATTCGTAAAAGGGGGTTTATTAGGTAGCAAGCGGTCTTCTGGCAAGCTTGCCATTTTTTGCTCACCTACTCTTCCATTACGTCTGCGACAAACTGCACATTTATGGATCGAATTAAGTTTTCGAATTGCTGAGTTGGCTTGGGGGATCCAGAATTTTTGTCTGAGAGTAGATAGCATGTAGTTTCAACCACAGTGTCCACATCTTTGATGAATATCGTTTAGAATGAGAGTTGAAATCTTAGAGCATTTTGAGAGGATTGCAGGATGTCTGGATTCCTCTGGCATGGCTGCTCTGTTGAGCCTACCTCCCACTCTTAGTATCCCATCCTGAAGTACAGGGTCAAGCTTGAACAGCTGACTTCTTTTCTTAACAGGAATATTCTTTTTCAGAGCCTCAATTTCATCCTGAAATTGTTGTTTTTGACTGAATTGAATGAGCTGAATTTCTGCTTGATTCAGGTTTTTCAGGCTCAACGACTTTTTCTCCATTGTTGATCTGTATTTCTGCATTTGCTCTTGTAGAAGGGATGCTTGCTTTTCCGGGTCTTTCTCTGATTGTGCAATGGACTCTTGGAACTGTCTTCTTACTTTACATAATTGTAAAAGTGTTTCTTTTAGTCTTATCATCCATGCCACTGCCTTTTTCAGACTAAACCAGCTTGAGTAGTAATCAGTTAGCTTGCTTACAATGTCCTTGCCTTCTTTAATGTTAAGAACATTGACTTTGATTTCAGCTTTGATTTCAGGGTCTTGTTGTGCACCTTGAGTCATTTGATCTCGGCATTGTGGCCATTCTTCCTCTGGTTTCAACAAAAAGTTGGGCCCTTTAAACCATTTTTCTTCTTGCACAAAGTCCTTTGCTTTAAGACCTCTAGTAGCTTGATCTGCAGGATTTTGTGCTGACTTGACAAACCTCCATTGTAATGAAGTAGTAGCATCTCGTATGAGTGAGATCCTGTTTGCTACAAATGTTTTGAAGCGTGCACTCTCATTGCCAATGTAGCTGAGCACTGTAGTGCTATCCGTCCAGAAAACCGACTGCTGAAGTGGAATTTGAAGCTCTTGTCTTAGTATTTTGTCTACTTTGACGGCTATGGTTGCCGCTGTCAGCTCAAGTCTAGGGATTGTGATTTGTTTGAGTGGGCTAACTCTTGACTTTCCCATTAACAAGGAACAATGTTTCTGATTATGTTCATTTTTAAGCACCAGATAAGTTGCTGTGCCATACGCACTCTCGCTGGCATCAGAGAAATGATGCAATTGCGCTTCTGTTGTGTTACCAAACTTCTCTGGTTTTACACACCTTTTGATCTGAAAGTCTGAGAGGTGATTTAGATCTTCTAGCCATCTGACCCACTGATCAGCTTGCTTACCCTCAATCTCTTCATCCCATCCATATCCTTGTTTGCACATATCTCTCAGAAGGAGCTTAACTGGTAGAATGAGTGGCACCAGAAACCCAAGAGGGTCATAAATTGAATTAACAACTGAAAGAATACCTCTCCTACTGAATGGCTTCTCTTGTACCTTGATCTTATATGTGAAAGTGTCATTTTCTGTACACCACTGCATGCCAAGTGCTCTCTCGATTGGCAGAAAATCCTGATCCAAGTCAAGGTCCTTTATTCCACTGGCCCTTTGTTCTTCTGGAATAGACAATAGTACTTTCCTACTATTGCTTACCCACTTGGTTAAGCAGAAACCTCCTTCAGCACATAACTTACGAACATCACTTGCTAAGTCAATAGCTTCTTGTTCTGTAGACACAGATTTCAAGCAGTCATCAACGTAAAAATTGTGTATAACTGTTTCAACAGCCTTCGGAGATGCTACTTCTTTTCTGTCCTCAGCAGTCCTTTTCAGTGCATAAGAGGCGCAGCTAGGTGACGAAGCAGCTCCGAATAAGTGCACCATCATCCTAAATTCTTCTATAGGTGCATTCAAATTGCCTTCTGGCCACCAAAGAAAACGAAGCAGATCTGCATCCTCCTCAGGAACCCTCACTTGATAAAACATCGACTCTACATCTGCCATCATGGCTATTAGTTCTTCCCTAAATCTGGTAAGGACACCAATGAGTGTGTTTGTGAGGTTTGGACCTTGTAGCAATTGGTTGTTCAGAGACATGCCTTGAAAAGAAGCAGTACAATCAAAAACCAATCTTATTTTCTTTTTCTTTGGGTGGTACACCCCGTGGTGTGGTATGTACCAAACTCTGTTGTCATTGCGAACAAGCTGTTCGGGGGGAACTTTAACTGCATATCCTTTCTCTATTATACTTTTCATGAAGCTACAGTAATCTTCAAGCAAACTTGAGTTATTCTGAAGCCTTCTTTTCAGGTTAGCAGCACGCAGTTCGGCCACACATCGATTATTTGGCATTTTGATTGCTTCATTTCTCAGAGGTAGTCTTACACAGTAATGCCCATTCTCAAACTTAGTCTTTTCCTGCACTGATTGCATGAACTGTTTGTCCTCCATTGACATTTCCTCTTTCTCTTCATAGTGGCGCTCTGGGAAATCTGTGTTGTACTGTTGAATCAACAATTGCTCTATCTTCACCACCGAGAGACGATTAACTGTATGATGTGGCAGTTTGGACTTTTCTGCAGTGTTGCTTTCTTTCTTGATGGGTCCATTCACCACCCAACCCAGTGCAGTTTTCACAGCATAAGGTCCACCCTGTTGGCTGTTTATGATGTACCATGGCTCCATTGCCTTTGAATTGTTGGCTCCAATCAGAAGGTCTACATTTGCATAAATACTAGGTATGCTTACTTCACTTAAGTACGGCCATTTTTTAATGTGTTCTTGCTTGGGAATGTTCTCGTTTTGAACAGGGATACTGCTGTGTGTAAAGACTTTAGGTAGCTCATAATACTTTGTGTCTTCCAGTGCACACACTTCCAAGTCTGTGAGGATGAAACTGTTTACTAACTTCTGCTCTCCTGTTCTATTTTGACACACAGTGCTCAGTAGAATTTTAGTTGGCTTCCCTTTCAGGTTTAGTTTCCTTTGCAGTTCACCAGTACAAAATGTAGCTGTACTTCCTGCATCCAGGAAAGCATATGTTTCTACATATCTGTCACTCTTCTTCGACTTGACTCTTACTGGCACTATTGAAAGCACGCAGTTGTCTCCTCCAGACTCTGTGTTCTCACTTGATTGGTGGTTAAGGGAGACTTGGGCACATGAGATCTTCTGGTCTTGTGTTTCAACATCTTTTGTACCTTTTTGGTTCTCCTTAATGTGTAGAATGTCTGGGTGTTTTTGGGAACATTCTTTACATTCCATTCTCTTTTTGCAAGTCTTGCTAAGATGGCCTTGAGTTAAGCATCCAAAACATAAGCCTTTAGACTTCAGGAACTCCACACGTACATTATGTGGCTGCTGTTTTATTTCACTGCATGACTCTAGAGCATGACCCTTTGTGCAAAACATACATGGTTTTTCAAAGGCATTGAGGCTCTTGGGGGGACTGACTTGTTTCCTGGACACAATTTGAGGCCTTCTTTCCTCCATGCAAATGTTGGTTGCAAAGCTGCTCTTTATTATTCCTTTTTTAGTAGGATACTTCTCTTTCTGATTCCCCTTTGCTGCTACAGCATTGCGATGTTCCAGTATGTCACCAAAGAGAGGGTCCATGGCCACTTTAGCTTGACGATCAATGAAGTCAACTAAATGAGTGAATCTTGCTCTTACTCCTTGTCGTTCTTTGATGTCATAAGCTTCTGATCGCCACCTTTCTTTCATCTTGAATGGTAGCTTTGAAAGTATAACTCTCATATTGGTAGGATTGTCCATTTCCTCCATGAACTCTCCATCTTCCATTGTATTCCGACAACCAATCAGGAACAGAGCATATGCACTCAAAGCTTTTCCATCATCAGACTTGATCTGAGGCCACTTTAACGCTTTATCAATATAAGCACTTTCTATGATTAGCTCATCTCCATAATGCCTTTGGAGCAATCGTTTTGCTTCCTTGAAACCTCTGCTTGATGGCATATATTCACAGCTTCTTACAATCTCTTGTGGCTCTCCAGCGGTGTATTGTTCTAGGTAATATAACTTGTCTTTTTCATTGTCTATCTTGTTTTCTATGGTATGCTCAAAGGACATGATAAAGGATTTGAAAGTCAGTGGATCACCAGTAAACACTTGGATGTCTTTACTTGGAAGCTGAATTTGTCTTTGCTGTTTCACAAGCAATTCAGTCAAGTCATTTTGCTTCTGCATAATTTGAATAATACTGTCATCTGCTTGACGATTATTACTGTGGCCTGTGGCTCTTGATGTGTCAAATGGTGGTGCAAGTAACACTGGATTTGAGATGGCTTTCATTTGAGTTTTTTCCATAGATGAATGACCTGGTGAATTGTTACTCAGCTCTGTTTTCAGGTCTGAATGCTTCTGGTGGATTCCCCGTCTTGGCTTAGATTGTACGCTGCTTCTGCTGTCATCTGATCGTTCATACTCTTTCAGGACATTTAATTTAGCATTACTTTCTGCAAGAGCTGTTTCTATTTCAAGTTCCTCCATTTTTGCTCTGAGCTGCATTTTTTCAATTTCAAGTTGTTGTTTCTTCTTTAGGGATGCTGCCCTTGCTAGCAGAGCTGCACGTTTTGATTCTTCTCGTGCGCAAGCTGATGATACTGAGGAGGAAACTGATCCACTTTCAACATCTGAATCATGTTTTTTAGATTCACTCTTGTTCGCAGATACTTGTGAAGCGCTGTCGTGAGGACTAACATCATCCTCCATATCAACATTGTCCTTTTGGCCTTTTTTATCACCAACAGCAGCTATCCAGTTTTCTGTTTTCTTTTTAAAATCTCTCAGGGAATCCAATTTAAGCAGAAACCAATTTTGTTGATCTGCAATCTTTTCATCTTCAGACAAAAGATCTTGAACTTGCAATTTTTACTCAGTAAACTCGGTTAGCAATTGTGCAAAGTCAAGTTGCATCAACTCTTGAACATTTTGCAGATTTTCCTCATCAATCATCAACTTTTCAATGGCTTTGCTTTTACTGGTAAGAACAGATAATTTCGCTCTTCTTAGTCCAATGCGTCTGTGAAGCTGCTCTTCTAACGCTCTTTCAGTGGGTTTATGCGCCCTCTTGTGTTCAAAAACTGTAACGTCCTCTCCCTCTTCAGCCATCTTAATTCCATCAATGCACAAACTGCTTGCAGACGATTAAAAGTACACACAACACCTTTCTGTATCAATCGTATACATTTCAGCTTCTTCAAACATGCATTGCGTGCTTTTTATAGCTGATTTAAAAGTCCGTTACCTCAATCAAAGAGCCGAACTTTAACAAGTAGCGATTCTTCTCTGTGACGCAGTTTTAAATCCACTGGAGAATAAAGCACTGTCCATTATTCATAGTCCACGATCGTGAAACATTTCAGTGTTCATTCACAGACGTTGATTTCCTTGATGATGTCTTTACCGTCAATTCAAATGCACACCTTCCGCGCACTTTCGCTTAAGTTTTCCATATTCACTGCAAGTTTTTTGACTTTCTTTGCGATAGCAATCCGTTTAAATTTTCATTCTTCTTGCTTCTTCTTCTTATGTGTAAGCGTGATTTGAACTCGAATAACATTCCGTAGTCCAGAAACTTTCTTTAGGTAACGTTTAATAACAAAATTAACTGGAAAAATGTTACACGGTCAAAAAACTGTTTCACTTCCATATTGCATCACAAAAAACACTAACGGTCCTTGCCGGAAATGACATCATTGTCAATATGAAATATAATACACATATTAAATTATTTACTTTTATAATTATTTTACAATTGCTTAAAACACAATTATTTATTTATTCCACATCTATACAAAAACAAATAAAATGAATAACATATGGCTCTTACAGTCAGAACTTATTTATATAGAGGATTTTTATTTATTTTGGTCGCGCATGTGGACCTGTGAAACACTTATGTGCACTCCTGTGTATTGATTTAATGCACCTTGAAATTATATTAAAAACATAATTTATATATAATGAATTATTTGCACAAAATGAGTTTCACAGTATTAATGCAAAGGGCAAAGAGTACATTTTCATAAATTGTTGCTGAAATGGAGAACAGTACTGCTTCACTGACTAGCAGCACTGAAAAGAAAGCCCAGAGTTTGTAGTGAACATTTTTTGTTCACTACAGGAAGATTACACAGGAAGATTACATTGAGGTGAAGACTTTTGGGCCATTGTTCACTCCACCAACAGACTTAAGCCTAAAGTTGCTCCGTCTGTTTTCATTGGAGCCAACCAACCCCATTATGTAGACAACTACATCACTCCAACATGGGGGCTTAGCTAGGTAGGCAGCTACTGTAGGTAGAAATGATGAAAATATATTTATTGTATCTGTTGTTTAAAGGGGTCATTGGATGCTACATGCACTTTTACAAGTTGTTTGAACTGAAATATGTGTTGGCAGTGTGTGTACACAACCACCCTATAATGAGAAAAGTGTTTTTTTTTTTTTTTTAATCTATCAAAATCTTTACCCTTTTCTCAAATCGAGCCAATCTCAGATGCCTGTCTTATGTGACATCACACAGACAGGCCCCTCCCACGATAGTTTGATTTACAGTAGCGTTTCAGCATAGACTGGACTGGCGTCTTACCTTAGACCCGCCCTGAGTGAGCTGTCATCAGTCCACCATTGTTTCGATGCTGGAGCAGGTGTAGACAAGAATGACTTCTAAGCAATTGAAGTGTTTTGTTGTTGGATGTAATAATGAACACACCAGTCGTCATTTACTCCTGACATCTGATCTGCTGAAGATGCAGAGGATTAGATTTGTTTTTGAAGGGAATGCGCCCCTGATCTACCTAAATATATCTATCTTTGCGCGAATCATACGTGGTCCAGCTTCACCAACAGAAAAAGTGAGGTGAGAGTGAGAATCTTTGCAAATCACCTTTCCTAATGTGCTAATTAGCAAGCTTTACGATGAATGTGGCTAAAGTAAACAGTCTCTCTGAGAGCGGTTCGGACGAGAGGGCGGAGTCAGCAGAGCTCATTAACATTTAAAGGAAAATCCTGCAAAACTGCTTGCTCTGAAAAGAGCTGTTTTTGACGGTAAAAAATGTGTTTTTTACACTACCATTGAGAAATTTGAACCAAAAAATGTTACAGACTTTTCATTAAGACCCTAAAGAATCATATCAGCTTGTGGAAAATGGGCATCTGATGACCCCTTTAACAGATTTTAGGCAAAGCTGTTTTTCAACATGCATGTTTCATTACAACTTTAAAACTTTAAAATCATAACTGACTTTACTCGCCAAGTGAATACTCGTCAAGATGGGCATTTTAAGGGTATTTTGTGTGTATATGGTCTAGGGCTGGGCGATATGACGATATTATTGTATATCGACGATGTCTTGTAAGTATCGCGATGTCGATATCAACAGTCAGGTAACAGACGATTATCGAAAAATGACAAATGATAAACCTAGTAAGTTGCAGAAAATATTTTACATAGTCCCATTGTCACTATACAGGTCTTTTTGCATGCAAGAATGAAATAATTTAATAGGAGGGTTGAGAATCGAAAAGCTATTCCGATTTTTGAAATCAGATCAGATGTTTAAGGTCAGGAATCAAATTACTTGTTATAAAATTACATTTTGATCCTGCTTCTCGATTTCTGTATGCACATTTATTGTGATTTCAAAAGATTCAACTGCAAAAAGACAAAATATAACTCACTTCTGCACTTGCGTGCTGTTTGTTGCGCACACAAACAAAGTGCACACAAAAAAGCCGCCTCTTATATATGCAAAAACTGGACTGAGCTCTCTTTCTCGCATTCTTACACATTCGAATGGACAAATACACACAGAATTATAACAAAATATCCCATAAATACAATCGGTTATGTCTTAAGTGAACGTAAAGTGTTGAGAAAGAAAACAAGGGTGTATTAAATCCATGCATTGACAGCAGCCACTGCCACCAGTCATTAAAGGGATGGTTCACCCAAAAATTTAAATTTGATGTTTATCTGCTTACCCCCAGGGCATCCAAGATGTAGGTGACTTTGTTTCATCAGTAGAACACAAATTATGATTTTTAGCTTCAGGCGTTTCAGTCTCTCAGCAGTACAGTGCTTGGCAATGGTCACAGAATCTATGAGAGAAGAAAAAACATGCACAGAATAATCCAAATTAAACCCTGCGGCTCGTGACGATACATTGATGTGTAAAGATACAAAACGATTGGCCTGTGCAAGAAACTGAACAGTATTTATATAGTTTTTTTTTTACCTCTGAGTCACGCAATGTCCGGACTGTTAGAACTCTTGTGAACACGCTTCACAGCAGCCTGCATCATCATCTTGTGGATTTATGGCAGATTGCAGACTTATAACTGCATTACCGCCACCTATCTCTCAAGTGAACCATTGACACTCCTGATTGAGATTGTAGATAGAGTGTTAATGGTCCAAACCACTGACACTCCTGATTGAGATTGCCGATAGAGTGTTAATGGTATAAAGTTTTGTTGCAAACAGATGAAGACATTAATAGGCTTCTCAGCTCGTTCCTCAACATGCATGCTTTTGGAGTTTCGGCAGCCCAACACTGAATATTATGTTGTGGGTGTTGTATTTTGATTAATAAAATAAAATTTTTAAAGATTACAAATGAAATTTAAATTCCCCTGCTTCTAAATAAATAAAGCAGTTATTTTTATTTCATTAAAAATGGGCCAAAAGAGACCTCCAAACTAGTAGGCTACCAGAAAGAGGAAAAAAACTTTTTTGCTCAGAATTCGTTTTTATTTCCTGCATGATTTAAGTCATACATGATAAATATCAAATACGTTATAGCTTGACTACAAGTTTAAAAACATTGCTGCAATTGTTATTATTAAGAAAATTTAACTTTCCATCATGAAATCTGTCTACAAAGGTGATAATGCCAAAAAGAAAGAGAAACATAGGAAAATAGGCATATTTATTCAAGACATTATTTTATGACATCAACATGCATTTATCATTCTTACAATTACCGCCAGAATGTCCAACATGTTTCTTTATTGCTCTAATGTGCAAATAACATTAAGCAGTCCTGCACTGTACAGATATATTTATGTATCACAATATTGTATGGTTGAGCTGTCATTGTAGACTACAGTACACTGCAACAATACAACATGGACTGTATGTTCTGCACCTGGGAGACAGGAACTCTCTTCATACCAGCAGGTGGCAGTAGTCTGTATTTGTCATTCAGAAAGGGAAAGCAGAAGAACTAGAACTGCAGATTTAAAGGGGTCATATGACATTGCTAAAAAGAACATTATTTTGTGTATTTGGTGTAATGAAATGTGTTTTTGTGGTTTAAGGTTCCAAAAACACATTTAAGCAAAACCTTTGTTTTTTTTTTGTTTTTTTTTAACCTAGAAGCAGGTAATGTGAGGTGACACCACAGCCGGCTTCACAGTTGTTCTTTTCCACTTTCAATAGTTTTGAAAAGCTTTTTCTTTTGAAGCAGGGTTGCACTGATATAAAAATTCTGGTAAATATGAGAAATAATTATAAGCAATGTTTAATGCAATTTAATGTTATGGCAATGAACTTATAAATGCCCACTATTAAAATTATGTATTATTTTAGTTTTTTTGTTTGTTTGTTTGTTTGTTTGTTTTTTAAAACTAAAGTCAATTTTCAATGTTGTAAGTAAATGTAGGCATCACAGCAATTGGGATGCTTTTTAACATTCAGCTTCCTAATAGCTATTTTAGTCTCTTTCTATCTGTCACACTGACTCTTTCTTGGTCAGCATGTTTCTTCCAGACTTCAGATTAATTGTAATGGTCCCTCTCTGTCTGTGGAATGTAAATGGCATTGTGATTGTGTTGGGCAGAACTCAGAGGTTGTTCAGGAACTGAACAGGAGGATCTGACTCCGCTTACTCAGTTATCTCTACCCAAACACAGTTTCAGTTAATTATCTGGCTAAAGACATGCTGACTAAATCTACAGTACTGCACTAGCATTTAAGTGCTTTTATAAATAGCACTTGCATGCAAATGAACATGCTAAATCAAACTGTCAACAGTCAGTGTCAGAGGACAAACATGGTCTCAGATCATCATATAATAAATAAATATATTATCTTTACTGTAGACAGAAATACAGTTTAATATATTGTACAGATGTGTCAATTGTTTATATGCCAAAAGATACAGAAAATCTTTCTACAAATTTAAGTAGACATATATGTATTTAATTTTTTTTACAAATATGTCAAGGACATTTTTCACTTCCTCAAAAAATAAATAAATACAATTGCATTAAATGGATAGTACACCCAAAAAAGAAAATTCTGTTATTGTTTACTCACCCTCAACCAATAATAAAAATAATAGTCAAGACAAGTCACCTTTGTTTAAATAGTGCTTTATACGATACAGACTGTGTCAAAGCAGCTTTACAGTATTAATCAGGAAAATAGTGTGTCGATAATGAAAGAGGACAATAGTAAACACTCAGTTTTCAGTTAAAGTCATTTCATCATTGATTCAGTGATTCATTGTCCAGCTCAGTTCAGTTCAAAAGTATCTGTGCAATTATATAGACAGAAATTAAGTTAATAATAATAAGAAACAGCAACAATAACAACAAATATCATCTGTATGGTTCACCTATATTCTCCACCATGCACTGTAAAGGATTACTTGATTTTACAATAAAAATGCAAAAGTACAATTGTTTGTGAGTGATGGGTTTGGATTCCACCACAAGTGTATGTCTGATAAAAGTTATTTAACGTTTAATATTTCTTTAATCTAAATCTCTGACTCTGTCTGTCTTTTCTCAGTGAGGAGAGTTATACAGTTATAGACTACGCACTTAGAGATCAGATCTGTGTGGGGTCGTGTCAGGCAGAAGACCTGAATCTTTCTCCGGTCCGTGGCACTGCGGGGATGCTGACGTCACGACAGAATGTGGCCAGCCACCTGTTCCAGATCAGATTCCGCAGCAACCACTCTGGTGACGATGTGACCATGATCTTGGGGGCGGAGCTACTGTAAGTATTTGCATATGAGTTCAGCAGTTTAATAATATAATAATAATAATAAGGTACGTGTAAGGTAAGTGTATAAGATACACTGTAGTTTGGTAAATCTCAGTTTAGATACGATGCCAACAACCGCTTAAAAATAAGTGCATTATGCACTATATACAGATAAGTCCAACGGTAATATGTATTATGTTTATTGTTCTTTAATTCAAACTTATAACATGAATTACAGTGAAACTGTTATGGTCGTTTGTGCACAGGGGTGAAAAAAAAAACACTTTTCTTTGACATGGTGAAAACTTGATGCTACAGCAGCTCTTCTTCTTCTTCGTTTTCTCTAATGCAATAACTCTGCAGCAGCACTTCTTCTTCGTCATCATCTTGTCTATTGCACTCAACCAAGCGTTCTAACCATGATGTCGCCTCTCCACACCCCCCGAACCATTCGAATTACCGTAGGCAGGAATTATTTTAATGATATTTTAATGGGCCGCTTTGTGACATCACAAAACCCCAGAAAACAACGCTGTAGTCCAAACAAGCCGTTCCTTGTATTTCTTGAATAGGGATTTTTTTTAAAAACGAAATATCTCCCTTTGGAATGGACTTTGAGATTTATAACTTTTTAGAGCTTTTTTTTTTGCCCAAACATACACACTACACAATGAAAAACCATAATAGTACCCCCTTTTTAATGTTTTTAGAATAAGTCTCTTATGCTCAACAAGGCTGCATTTATTTAATCAAAATTACTGTAAAAAGAGTGAATGTGGATTACAATTCAAATCTATTTTAAAATCTCTTTTCTATTTTGAAATAATTTACAATATATCATTCATACATTTATTTATTTATTTTTTTATTTTTTTATTTCATCTTACTGACCCTTAACTTTTGAATGCTTGTGTCAATTCATTGTGTTAAAGATTTGGGAACCATGACTTGGTGCATTTACTTTGCTTATCCTCAAAGTAACATGCTTACACATTAATTTATGTCATTTGATGAGTTATGTAAGTGAATCTGTATCTGTCTGAGGTTACTGAACGTACTGACATACCCTTTAATTGAAATGACAGATTTTAACTACTCCTTCACAGGGAGTTTCAGAGTGTTTATCATCAGTCATCACACTGCATGAGTGAATCTACCAGCATCAGAATACAATCCTTTTTCAGGCATTCACCCAGTGTACTGAACAAACATGAACTGAGATATTGAGTATTGATTTGCTTTCCTGATCTACCTTACACTTTCACTTGTAATAGTGGTTGGTGGTTTTGAATCAGAATTTGTTTGAAACTGTAAGACTTGAAGAACCTCAGACACTTTGATCTTCTGAGATATGGACAATACACACACAGCCTATCATACAGATATCCGTCTCGACATCTCACTGAGAGAGGATGTGGGAAAAGCTCCCTTCTCACCTATCCTTTTCATTCACTTCCTTCCCCTCACTCAGCTTACTCAGGATGGTCAATAGCAAAATATATAACGGTCTACATAAATGCAAGTGATATTCACAGTCATGTTTGGTATCATTTTAATTGTTTCAAGTCGACTGGTACAATGGTTTGGTGTTAAGAGATATTTTGCTCATCATAGACGGTGTGTTATTTCCCAGTGTCCCCAAAAGGTGTAAGCTCTCCACAGCTAGGACTTGATCAATGCAATTTCCAATTGCTAGTTCCTGTCTCCATTTGGTGGATGTTTGTCTTGGTCTGAGTACTTAAGGAAATGTTACAAGAAGATCAGGGCACTTCTGTAGCCAGATGAGCCCATGGTGTGGAGTGTGTCCATACACCCCACACTATGTATTTTTCTTAAGTCAGATATGCTTCCATTACTCTTAGATTTATCTTTGAGAATTTGATGTTTTGTATTGATTTGATTTTGATTTGATACCTCTGAATTGGTTATGTTATTGGCATAATACATATTTACCTGACTGATGATAAATTGTTAAATTTGAATTTATTCTGACTTACTCTGAAATTATTGACTCTAATTAATTATGTTAAGTCTATAACAGCGCAAATCTGTGTCAGGTTAGTAACGGACTAAAATCCGACTAACACTTGGCGCTAGTTCAAGTGTACTTAGACTGTAAAGGCTAAAAAAATGCAAAATGCTGATTGACCAACCTAAATAGGGTGAGCTTTACCTCTGTTTAATGTAATGTTACTCCAGCTAAGTGTACATGGGAAACCATGATATATGACCAAAGCTTCTATCAGAGAAGTAATATCCTCCATAAGAGTTTAATTGAAATTGAATTACTTCACACACCGAAAAGAATGAAACCTTCATCCACCATTGCATAACTAAGTCGGGCCAATTGTGTGGACCTTATGAAACTGGCAAAAACTGGAAAAAAAGGGTTTCACATAATCATCTTCCTCCCTTCTTCTGACCTTTAGAAATTAAGATGGTCAAAGCTTCTGGACCTTTAAGACTTCTCTATGTAAATAACCTGTTTACAGTTCTCAACAGTCTGTCTGGCTACACTGTGTCCGTAAACCTATTTGTTTTAGAAGCTTGAGGAATGATACAGACCTTTAAAGAGCAGTTAAAAACCTTTGCCATCCAGTTAAATGGGTGATATGCTTTGATTCCATGCAGTTGTTTGTTAAGTTCTCAGTGCTTCATTAGGATAGAAAAAAATGCCTAAATTACAGTACAGAGGGACAAGAGTCCTATCAAAAGACCAGAATATCAAAGACATGGGCAGTCCTGGTCCTGTTGACTTGAGCCAGTTAATGACCACCTATCAACCACCTAAAATACCCTAGCAATGGCATGGCAACATGAAAACCACTCAGAACACCTAACCAACCAAATAACTCCCCTTTGGCAACCACTCACAATGCTCTGAACATCATTTTGCTTAAGCAAGCACCACACTTTCTGCAGAGATTTTACTTTAAGACTGTAAGATCTTATGTTTGTCTCTCTATTCTTTATTTTCATTCTCTCGCTCTTTCCCTCTCTTTCACTTTCTATCTCTGATAACATTATATTCTATACAAGAAAAGATAATAATCCTTTTTAGTTAAGCTTTTCATGCAAGTGAATGAAGTAGGTGTTTTTTGATAATCACATATCCCTGAGCAGAAGTTAGATCCTAACTATCATTTATAAATGTATACTTTAATGTAAAAACGCTTTTATAATACCCAAAGATGCTGATTTGTAGGCAGCTCACTAGGTTTTGAAACAGCCATAGATCGTGACTGTGTTCATGTAAATGAGATAAAATGTTATCTGTTGCTGAAAGTGTAATTATAGCTTAGTATGTTGCGGTTCCACTTACATAACAAAGATGCCTATCTACTGTTGCTCTTGTTGAAGAGTCAGCATGACTGTATTTCTTCAGAGGAACCTTCGTCAACACAAGATAAGTTCCCCTACATTTTTGGACCTCTGTCAGGCTCCACCCAATTGAGTGTCAAAAAACACAGTTCGATACTTCTGAACCACCTCTTCTCTCTGGTATGAGTGGCACAATTCTTCCCCATGGTGGGTATGCATGAGTGTTATGGAAAGCCCCTGACTCCCCATTTCTTAGAAAATGATTTTTGAGTCCATTGTGACACCATCAGCTACATCTGTTTGTGCTGTGCTCAGTCAACTATAGAGACGATATATTTTTCCATCTGTTGCTAGGCAGCCAAACACTTTTCAGGAGTTTGAGTTGTCTCACTGCCTTGTTGCCTGCTGGCTCACTAACTGCCTCATTTAGTATTCAGAAGGAGTATCCATCAATACTGTATTTGAAAGGTACATCTGCAATAATCTGCAAGTGTAAATGATGTGCACCATCTGCCCACTAAACGGGCAGTATAAATGATTAAGATAATGTATTTGTTTTTTCTGAATATGAAAAAAAAGCCTCATTCAAGATGCCTCATTCATTTTCATGTTTTTTAGATATTCATGTTTTTTAGATATTTTAGATATTTAGATGTTTCCTTACTGTGCCTTGGGTGGAGTTTGAATATTTATTTCTTACTTGAATATTTATTGACTTACCTTCTACTGGTGCACTGATGCCTTCAATGACTTTTCACCGTGTAAAATAATCTTTGAAGGTGATAGGTATGGAATTTTGGCCTTCAGCTGTAGGAAGCATGTGGGAGTCTGCTGAAGCAGTGCAGCATGCAGGATGCCAGACAGTGGAGATGTGAGGTCTTCTTGATGCTGCTTGCCATTCCGGTGCTTGGAAAATAAGGCTTGATAGATTCAAGTTACCCTATTTATTCTTTAAAAGGATGTTACAGGTCTTGGACAAAGTAATGTGAACAGCTGGGAACTATTGTGGTGTTTTAAGCTTCCAACCATAGAATACATTCTTTTGAGTAGTCTCTAGAAAAATTTGGTCTATCAAAACATCTGCCAGCTGTTTCCGTGATGTTGAAGGAAGCAATCTGCTCCCCAATCTTCTCTCCAGACCTGTTCACAGTGGTTTGATATTTTCAAGACAGGTGATTAAGCTGACCAGGTGTTGTTGTTGATGTTCACTTTTAGGGTCTAACTGTCCAGGTTTTATGATTATCATACAATCTTTTTTGCATTGTAGTGTCTGTGATTAAAGTTTTAGCAAATGCTGCTCTTTCATGTATGTTGAAGTCGGTTTCCTTAAGAAATACAGTGATATAAAAACACCCGCACTGGGTTTCGATTTTGAAATGTGCAGTGCTCATTTGTGGTGGTCAGTTTGATATTGTGGCAGACCACCACAAATAAATCAATGTATGGGAAACACTGACTGAAAATGACCTGTCGAATATTATGCATCGTATTTTTAAACAGATTGGATTTTTTGGAAGTGAACTCTGGAAGGTCAATATGAATTATGTAATTTTTAATTATGAAAATATGTGTGAAATGTTTTGATTTGAAATATTGATAGCTTAAATAAACAACTTTAAATTTCAGCCCCTAAAAATGCAAGCCCTGAAAATACAAGGCATAAAACTGCAAGCACTGTTAATGCAATGCATTATTTTTCAAGTTAGTGCAATTCAACATGCTTTTTTGTTTCAAAGACATTTGTCATTATATTACTTCCATAGAAGTGGCATAGTTTATGCTGCTCCACGAAATTTAATGACATCAATATTATATTTGGTCAGTCTAATCTTAAGGCCTTTGCGATGTTAAATTGCGAAGATCTTGCGTTTTGTTAAAGGGTGTCAGTGGCAGCCATCAAATTTCGATATTTCGCCATGGAAAATTACATTGTTATAACTCAGCCATGCAATGTCCAATCTGCCCCAAACTTCACACATTTGATAGGCCAATATTAAGTTATAATCATAGCGCCACCTGGTGGTAACAGGAAATGTCATGTTTTACACTTACTAAAACATGCAGTGTCTGCTCTGCCCCAAACTTCACACGTTTGATAAGAGTCTTGGCCTGAACACATCTAAAGGCCAATATTCAGTTATAGTCAGCAGGAAGTTTGGCACATATAAATGACTTTGACATGTTCCTCATATATGTACCACTTTAAATGCATATTGTCCACCGTTTGCTAAGGCCACGGGGTGGAGGTGGCTCCAGGTGCAAGGGCCTTTTCAATGCTGCTTGCAGCTTTAATTTTTCATTAATTTTTCAAGTTGTAGTGTGTGGACTTTGCGTGAACTTCATACTAGTTCTAGTTACTGTTATAGTTATCATAAGTAATGTGAATGGGCCTTGGTACAAATAATTATTTTTTTGTTTTTACCACTAAAAAGACTAGTTGCTTTCATCATATTTAAAGGAACGGTGAGTGCCTTTTTTTTTTTTTTTTTTTTTTGACCAATTACAAACATTTGACATTTTTGGTCAAGGAAAGGAAGAGCATTATATACGGTGGAAGTGGATTTAAAAAAAAAAAAAAATTGCTACCATGTTCTTTCACTGGCTTCTGGGTGTCAGATAAGTAATTCAGCTGGTGTAATGCAGAGCAGCAGGAAGGCGTTTGCTACCTGTTGTGATCATGTGTGCTCAGATTCCAGGGATGTGAATAGACAGCTGCCCTTCCCACACTAACTGCACACCCTGCAGAATGCAGCTGAGGGAGATGGGTTCAACTGAACATACTTGTTCTCATAGTTTGCTTCACATATATTTAAAATCTGGACATGCACAATAAATGTGTAAAGAATGTCTGTATGTAGTTGTCACGTGTCTTTTGTGTCGTTTCCTCATTGCAACAGTTCAGGCACATATTGTTGATTTGTGTGTTTTATAAAAAAACAACAAAAATGTGTGGACTTATGTATTTTTTTAAGAAGTCTCTTATGCTCACCAATACCACAGTATAATAAACAATAAAAAACAGTAATATTATGTAATATTATTACTATTTAAAACAATTGTTTTTTATTTTAAAATGTAATTTGTTCATGTGATGCCTCAGCTGAATTTTCAGCAGACATTTCTGTAGGCTCGTTGTAACAGTATTAGCTGTTACTTTGGTATTGGTACAGCTAATACTGTTACATCGTATCACGTGGTCCTTCAGAAGTATATGAGTGCTATATGATTTGTTTCTCAAGAAACTTGTAAGCCATTTTAGATGCGTAACTATCTGTATTCTGCTCTGGTGTAATGCAGAACATTACATGTAATTATATTACATGTACAGCTGGAGTTTAGCCTTAAAGATTTTCCGTTTTCTTTCCTCCCCTCTTTGTCAATGACTCTATTAAACACTAATTACTCTTTAAACACTAATTGGTCAAAGAATGAATCACAACACACTAAGGCTCATTAATGTTCTTGGTTATAGAACAGGCAAGAGGCCTTTGTGACCCCTTCAGCTTTAAATGGGACAAGAATGAGCAAAGTGTGACTCATGCAGCTGGTCAGCTCGGGCTGTCTGCTCAGATCGTGAGACTGGACTGGCGTCTGTTTTTCGATACAGTCGGGCTGAGAATCCCACAGGCTTGGCTGACTCACTTCAGATCAGCTCTGAAAATGCCCTGATTTTCAGTATTTTTCTCTCACAACTTAATAGAAAATCTAATTTAACAAAAGAGAATAAGTTTCTGACAGATGACCCAGCCATTACTCTCTCAGTTCTGTTTGTTGTGGGATATTTGTGCTCAATTTGACTCAGTATGTCAAATCGTGGAATTTGACGCAATCCCCTGTCTCTTTATTTTCTCTCTGCATCTCTTTCTTTCTTTCTTTCTTTCTTTCTTTCTTTCTTTCTTTCTTTCTTTCTCATTCTTTCTTGTGAAATTGAACAAACACAAAGGAGCTTACAAGAATGAACAGACTCTTCTTGTACTGAATGTAATGAATGCTTCAGCACCAAGGTCACGTTTCTCCTAGTGACTTTACCTGCTGTTATACCAGAGTCTGGAGGTGTGTCTGTGAATGTCCAGAACAATAAAGGAATAGCTTCTTTATTGTTTGGTTTCGATAGTTTTAACAGAAATCACATACAACTGTGAGTCAAAAGAAAAACTGCTTAAGTAGTTATAAGTTAATGAAGTATGTTTTCTTTTGTGACAGTAATGAGAAAGCCCGCTGGATCAGCGCTCTGGGACAGAACAACAGTAACAACAAGAATGACAGAATAAGTGAGTACAGCCAGCCTCAGCGAAACAGCACCACCCTCTGGCCTTGCAGTGTATTACAGCGACACTACTCAAAATAACCATTACAAAACTTACAAAACCCCACACACACGAATGTGAATGTTATCTCAAGTCATGCTGCATGTTGAGGTGTAGTATTGCTATAAGCTTATGATTTTTGCCTAGTGGATAATAAAATAAATAAAAAAGATTCCTGACTTACATTTAGGGAGGCATATTAAAGTACTAGAATATCATAGTGTTTTATTATTATTATTATATTTATTTTATTTTAATTTTGTATTTCTTCATTAGATGCCATGCAGGTTGAGGTGACAAGGACATACACGGCCAGGCAGCCGGATGAGCTCTCTCTACAGGTGGCTGATGTGGTGTTGGTGTTACAGACGGTAGACGGTGAGGTCATCCTCCCTTTTCTTCCATTCTTCATTCTAAAGGCCTGTTCAAACCAACATGAAAATTCAGTCTGATTTTCACATTTGATTTGTCTTTTCCAATGAGGGGGGGAAAATGGCAGACGGTGAAAATATACTTTCACTCTCTGATAGTAGGTGATATGTATGGATGCACGCAAATGGTCATATCGGTCTGAAAAGAAGCATTAACTGCCAGACTTTTTTGGATAAAATTGAAAACAACCAAATACAAAAATTAAGAAATAAATAAAAAGGGACAGAAAAAAAAAAGATTATCCAACGAAAAAGATTATATATAAAAAACAGTAAATTGCTATGGATATGGGGATACTGTCATCAACTTTCATAAAATACAAACATGTTTCTATTTGGTTTATAATAGTATGTAGGAATGAAATGAGGAATCAGGTCTAATAAATATCAGGTCTGGATAAAAAGGTTGGAGACCAAATCGGGATGAAGGTTTTAGATCATACAGATGCTATAAGTTTGCCATATTGCAATATGTTGTTAGCAGATATACTTCTGAATAAGTATTGAAATCAAACCTGGTTTGGAATATTTATTTAAAGTGAATTTGGTCATCAAAAATTTAAAAAGGTCATGAACAATTAAAATGCACCACATTTTCAGACAGAAAATCAATTCTGGTATTAAAAGGCCTCAAAGAAATGATTCCAAACTGGGGGGCCCTAATAAGTCTTAAATTATTTAAATGTAGTTATATTAAAAATCTAATTTAAAATGCTAAAAGAAACACAAAAAAATAAAGATGTTCAGCATTAAACTGACATTATATTTTTGAGTTTATTTTTATCTCTATTTCAACCGAAGTACAAATCAGGTTATACTGTATAAGATGGCATTTGAATATCGTCTTGGACAAAGGGGAGCCTTGGAGTCAAAAAGGTTGAGAACCACTTTTCTAAAGGGTGTTATCTCAAGTTCATACTTGGTCTGTTCTATTTTCCAGATTCTCTAAACAAATCTGAACTTTCACTGCTTGTGGTAAAGTTATCCCACATGTTTTTTTTTTTGATGTGTTAAAATTATTGTCCCAGAACGAGTCGTCCTATAACCACAGGGATGTGTTTTAATGTGAGGCTCAGCTGAAGGTCTCAGTTTTGATGGTGCTGGTCAGAGGGTCAAGCAATGGTCTCACTCTGGCTGTTTCTTGCTGGCTGGCTTTCATGTTGAAAGGCCAGGGCTCATGGGATAAGGCTTCAAAGGCCCTTTGAATCTTTTAATAGCCATTAAATATACAAAAGACAGTTGAAAGCAGGCTATTTTATTTTTGAACATTTCATTCCACAGTAAAGAGATCTTTTATAAGCTCTCCACAATACTTATCAAAGGAAAGCAGTTCGAAGTAGAAAGTGTTTTTTCAGCTCTACTTCAATTTGTCACATTGTTAAAATTTAAAGACCCTTATATGGTTCTTTATTTTAGTCCTTTTTTTTGCCAGTTTTATGTTTATGTAAATGAAGAGGAAATGGGAGTAAGAAATGGAACAAATTAAGCTCATGTTACAGACCACTAAGCTGTGGCTCTGACAGTAGATTGTGTTTTGTTATAGTTAAACCAGTCACTGAACAAAGCAAACACATTTTGTGTATGAAGGAGGTGAATTGAAGTCTGGCTGTGTTTTCAGGCTGGTATGAAGGCGATCGTCTGCGGGATGGAGAGAGGGGCTGGTTCCTGGCCGAGTGCGCCGAACTCATCACCTGTCAGGCAACCATCGAGAAAAACATGCAGAGAATGGACCGTCTGCAAGGCCTAGAGACCAATGTCTGAGGCCATTACTGGACCTCTACCTCCTTCTGAGGAACGTACAGCACATGAAGAAGACTGGATGAATCTAACCACTACAGAGAAGGAACAATTTAAGTAGCTTCAAAGGAAAAAATATACACCATATGTTTAAAACAATAGCTTTTATGTGATTATAAACTGAGCTCAGGGCTCATTTAAAAATATTATATTTTGTGGACTTGCGAGTCCCTGTTTAAAGTGAAGGCAAGTTTTATAGCAGCACAGAGATGTTTACTCTTTGAAATTACTCTCAGGGAAAATGTAAACATGAATAATGCCGAATGTAAATATGTATTCAATTTGTAAACTTTTATAATCAGTATATCAATTTATTTTTTGTATGCATTAAAATATATTTCATTGCTTAAACCTTTACTATATGTTCCTTAACCTATATGTGTGTATATGGTGAGATTAAGAATGGAAGTCCTCCATAGACAAATTGATTGTATAATGGCAAATTTAATAAATTACTGTAAAGAAAAGTATACAATAATAAGCCAATGCCTTTAAAAAAAAAAAAAAAAAAAAAAAGAAGTGCCAAAAAGCTGTTTCTTATTTCGGATGCTATAGGTATTTACTCAAACACCTACAAGAACTGATAAAGAGTATCACTGAGTCACATCACACAGCTGTGAGAGCAGATCACTTTCTCTATGTCTCAGTTGAATGTCATTCAAATAAATAAAGCTCCTCTTGGTTGGTGCTCACTGGCTGCCTCTCCTGGGGCCTCCAGCAGGGGTTTCCTGTGTTGTGATGAGGTCGATTATAGCAGAGAGAACAGCACAATCTTTAGATCTCCGGTCATTCCAGACCACAGGGCGTGGATTTTTTACCTCCCCCCCAATAAAAATTCCAACCCCCTCCCCAAATCCCAAAATAAAAAAAAAAAATTTAAAGAAAAAACTGCAACCCACCAACTGAATGCTCTGCAGCATAATATCTCAAAAACGTCAAGTTAAAGCTCACTTTGACCAGGTGCGCAATGCGTGCCGGGGACTGAAACACAATCCACTCGTCCACGGCGATTGTCTCTTGGTCCTGGTCCCTCTGGATGGAAATATACCCTCCGAAAAACAACAATGAAAATGGAGAAACTTCGGTGCAGTCGTAGAGGAAGAGCTTTAAAAAAATGGATTGAAAAAAATCTATTAGAAAAATCAGATTTGTTTATAAGAAAAATTAATTAATACAATTCATTTCTATAAATCACAAGAAAGAAAGAAAAAATCTAAAATAAAAAAGTAAAATAACTTGTTTTTGTTTTAAAATATTAATAATAGTACAAATTGCCTGCCAAGTCATTTAATCAACATAAATCATTTTGTTGTCATGAGACAAGAAAACCATAGAAAATATAATTATCATAGAGAGGATTCATGTAGACCCTGGTGACTGTGACAAGGTCAGCAACTCAATTTCAGACAAATTGACCTTAATAATAAAGAATTATAGATTAAAGAAATATTATTTGATGGTTACACCACTTGACATGTTTACAAGGCATTAAAACAACCATTTCTAGAAAAGCAGTGTATACATTTTCAAAATAAATTAAATCCATGTAATACAGTTCAGATTACATATTTAAGAACTTGCCTTGACCAGCCTTGTTGATCAGACATCAAGCATTAGTCTCATCAATTCAGTTTGTTTGTTATTTGTGCATTTGACTAGTTTTACAAAATTCAAACAGCATTCTAAGGCACACATGCAAAAGCAAAAATAAACCACCCCTACAATCTTGAGATTTCTTAAGGCTGTCTCAGTCCTTAAATGTACTGTTTCATAAGGCAGTGAGTGGAGACACAAAATGTGTGAGTGAAAATGTCACCCTGTCTTGTGACAGAGCAATACTTTTACATCCACACAGAAACCGAATAGTGTAAATGTGTCTAAAAAGAGTCCAGTGAAAAGAGAGAGGAAGAAAAGCTTGTCTTTGGCTCTTCTTGCATCAGTAATGTTAAGCAAATAAAAAGTCCTAATTAGGATCCACATACTGTAGGTTTACAACGTGGGGAGGTTTCACTGGTCAGCGCTGTGGACATTGACATTGAAGAGAGTGAGAGTGAACGAGGAAAAGACTGATGTGAGACAAGGACAACAACCAAATGCAGACCTTAAAATTCAGTTCACCTCAATTCACTTTCACGTATCAATCTTTCTCAATCTTCACACAAACCTTTTAGCTTTCAATCTGACTGAGTCTCTAGAGTCTCATCCTGCCCCCTTCCTCAATCTCTCCATCTGCTGGTTTATTCAAACTTCATTCACACAATTTCTCTTTCTCCAATGCTTCAATCTTACTATCTACCACTTTGCTTCAGGCATCTCCCTAGCCACTCTCTTGAAAATCTTTCTCCTCCTTTTACATGTAATTTTCTTCACTCTCCCAGTGTTTCCTGCATCGGTATGACTGCTGCGAAAGAAAGACTCCGCAAAGACGAAAAAATTAAGCGATAATGTTCTGTCACAGTCAGGGTTGATCAGGACTCTGAACCCTAAGTTACAGATCAACCAATCCATGAAATACATGAGCATGAAATAATAATTTTAGTACAAATTGTTATAACTCGAAAAAAAACACAGATTACTATATATGGTACTGACTATAGCTTGCACGGGTTGATGTCTCACTCTTTATTTCTAACTTTAGTCTCTACAGTATCAGTTTCTTTGAAAAGGACAAGACGAACATGCCAGCGTTTCACCCAACGGACACTGGTGCACAGGACAGTTCAATCTGCACCAATGTGACAGAACAGTGCCAAAGTTAATATTGTTTCACTTCTTTTTCTGGCAAAAACAGCCACAGGCGTACTGTATCTGTGCATGTGTGAGACTCATTGCACATGTAGAGAGATGCCAGAAATGGTACTCCTCGATTGAGTAAGGAGCTTTGATCTCTTTTGAGAGGGTGTCAGTTAAAAGGCAGACAGAAACTGAATAAAAGATGGACTTAAACTAGATGCAGCATTAATTTGCAAACACATGTCCTCTATCGCAGCTAAACAGCACTTCAGCAAATGATATACAGTAGTCCTTCCCTTTGAAATGAGTGAATGAACAGCATAATAAGTGTATGTGTGTGAGATTATTGGGGACAATTTGGTTAGCTAAAGTTGTCAAAACCTCACTATGAGGTAAATAAAAAATGTACATACACTGGTGGTCTTCATCTTCAGGTGATAAATGAGCCACGTGTAGTGGAACTGTGTTTCCTCTGCATTGACAGATTTAGGGTGGATACAAACTTTCCCATCAGCCTTAGTGTAAACCTTCACTGGCCTGCAAAAACAATTTCAAGATTCAATTTTCAAAAATGATGTAATTTTACAAATCAAACAATGGACCTGATTGAATGTCTACACACTATTTCAGACATTTCTTTTCAGAGATTGTTTAGACATTTAAATGTGGATCTATACTGGGGCTATTATTGTCTCATCAATTTCAGATTTGCCCCTGCCTAAGTATCTAAAAAAAAAAAAAATGTATCAAGTCACTTTACATCTTGTTTAGATAGCCCCATTCCCATCTAAGTGGTCAGTTTAATTACTTATTTTGTACAGAAATTCTGATCAAAGACTTAGATTACAGTTTGGGGTCAACTAAATGTTGACAACTAAATACTTTTGTACTTTGTTCTTCACATAATCCAAAAATAAATAAATAAATAAAATACATAAATTATTAAATGCACACCTGTTTTCAACAATGACAATAGAAGGAATACTGGAATAAGTAAAGGATAATCAACGATTTACCGTGCATTAAAGGAATTTATATGCATGACATGGAGCCTTTTTGGCTTGCAGGTATGCATTAAAACAGTTTAATGCACAGGTAGTTCCAAGTCAGTTTGATCACCGTTCTATATCAATGCACTGCTTTAATTGACACACTCACATTCACACACACATCACTCGCACAGAGAGAGATCCCGCTGCACACACAGAAAGGTTCAGGAGTAGGCCAACATAAACTTGTCTATGCTGCCCCGTGACTTTTATTAAGAAAAACGCTTAGATACTGGATCACAACTTTGTAGAGAAAACGATCAAACGATCGGTCATTCATAAACAAAAAAAAAAAATGCTATAATTCATTCAAATAAATGTGATCTTACTGCACTATTTCATCTCTGTATCTGATTTGAAGCGGGCAGAATGCTTGCGCTAACAAGTGGTAACTGACGAAAATAACCGTCATTTTTACCCATTCGTCAAATATTGCGCTGCAAAGAGCAATACTAGTTTTAACTTGTCTATAACTTGGTAAATGACCATGGAATAAGCGGGATAATCAATGGCCTGCTATGCATTAAAGGATATTAAATGCACTCCGCTTCGCGCTGGCTGGTTCTTAGCCTCCACGTTGTGCATTTAAAATCCTTTAGTGCATAGCAAACCGTTGATTATCCCTTACACATTCAACGCCCAGGTGTTTCAATGAGCTGAAGAATGGAGGCAACATATTCAGAAACAGACAGTAACACAAGCAACAGGAGAAATACCTGTCACTTACATTGGTCTCTTCTTACTATGGTTGGGGCGAATCTTGGCCACTTTAGGATACAAACCTGCTACGATCACAGCCTTAATCAGCTTCTCATTCTCTGAGTAACAAAAAAATTAAAAGGAAGAACATTACTTATGTTAGATATAAAAATGTGAAGTGGAACATGGACTACACAGAGCAGTGAGAAAAACAGAGCTAGAAATAAAATTAAAAAATCATTTTGGTGGTGCTTTTTCTGAGTGGTTTGGAGGTGTTAATTCCTGGATGGCTGCTTACTAGTCAAGTAAAGAGAGCCCACCAATTAGTTAAGATTAGTTAAATGGGTCATAAACTGAATTAAAAAAAATAAATAAAAAAGTTACAATGTTTCCCAATGTTGCACTTACAGTGTTAATGGAACTTTTACACCAAAAATGGTCTTAATAAAAAAAAAAAAGGTACAATTTCTACCCTTATTTTACATTGATTTAAACACTACAAGAGACACACACCCCTCCATGTAAATGCCCACTGCTATGACTGGGTAGCATCTTTGCACATTAAGTAACTATTACCAAAGACTTTACATTATGAATGGGAGATGTGGCACAATATGGCAGAATAGTCCCGCCTTCTAAATAAAAGAGCCAATCACTAATTAGTCATCGCTTCACTGCAGCAGTTTTGTGCAGTGGTTCATAAACTTGGTGAACAGCTTTGAAGAATTTGATGTTTCCCTATTTAAAGAGATAAGACCTGCACTCACATTACTGAAATAGCTGCCCGAGAGGCATTTTAAAGATGGCCGGCGAGTGAAATGACTTAGGACTTTAAAGGGACTTTGTTATTACAATGTTTATGCTGCAGAGATTAGCTAATTGTAAAAAGTATTGATTAAAGCATTATATTTTGATATATATAACAAATAATTTAATCTTAACACAGTGCAGACACAATGTAAATAAGAGATTAATTTTGCAGTGTAGAAAACGGCATTGTTTATAACGGGAGTTTTTAATCAAGAGTGCAGAAGTCACTCACTGAACTGAAGTGACAGACAGGTCATTTGTGATGAGGTGCATAATATAGCGTTATGAATTCTGCATTTTATAGTACAGTGACCTCTTATATGGTCAAAAATCAAGGAAAATTGAACTGCCCAATTCATGACCCCTTTGAATGCATTAGGTATTATGAACCAACCATAATTTAACAGCTTTTATTACTTTAGATAAATGTTAATTTTTTCATATACTAACATTTTAAGTTGTATAAATTTACATTAGTAATTAACAAATTAATTAACAATGAACAATATAAAATGTAAAAAAAATAAAATTAACCTAGATCAGTAAGTGTTGTAAAAAATGGTTGTATACTGTTGGCTGAACATGCCAAATTCAATAAAAAAAAATAAAAAAAAATTTTAATTTTTTTTTTTGGGAGCAATGGGCAATTGCCAATTTGTTATGGTGTGCCAATTTGTTTTGATTTGAGAAAAGTAATAGCTCATCTCTTTTCAAAGCTAGGCTGTCAAAATCAGCACACTCAGACTGCTCAAATCTTTAAAGGTCCCTGTGGTAATGACAGTCAAAATGACAGAAAGATGTGTGAACAAGTGGACAGCTGGGATAAAGGACAAATAGTTAGTCTGCACAATGCAGTAAGTAAGAGTTACCTGAGTTGATGTTAGAGCTGGGATCTTTAGGGTCCTTACTATTCACAAAGCCAGCTGCCAAAAGATGCTCTGCAAACTGACCCTTCATATTTTGAAGCATCTGGTAGGAATGAGCAAAATGGGTTTTTGTTCATTAAGCACATATTAAAGAGCCTAATGTTTTCTTTTATGTTTAACTTATGTTTGATTTGTGGAGTGTGAAGACGGACCTGTAGCGTGTTGGCAGATAGGAAATTTTCCCAGCAGTATTCCTTCTCAAACCTGCTGCCCTGTTTCTTAGCATCCTCCCAGCCTAAAAAAAAAAAAAAACACCAAATACATACAAACATTCTTGCATATGTGGTTTACAGGGACTCTAAATAGGTGTAATGGTTTTTATACTGTACAAACTGTATTTTCTATCGCCCTACAACAACCCTATACCTAAACCTACCCCTTACAGAAAACTACAATTTTTTGCTTTCATAAAACACCATTAAGTATGTTTTTTTAAGCCTTTTGGTTTATGGGGACACAGGAAGTTTCCTCATAAACCATGTTTACGTTGAAGTACCCATGTCATTATACATACTTGTGTCCTCATAAACCATATATACCAGAACACACAAACACAAAAACCTAAGATCTAAGAGTAACTTTTTAATGAAGATAAACTCTTTAGGACTTACCCACAATGCATTGACAATAGTGAGATGATCACTTCTAGAGTTTCGGGAGAGGATTTTCCTCCTCTTGTCCGCAATCTTCTCCTTTCCCTGAGATAAATGAATCCATCAGTCAAACAAGCCTTTATTAGAAAACACCCTCTGGGGTTGCTCTAAATATTCTGGGGAATGGATGAATTGCGGGTGTAGTGCTTGCGTTACCAGTGGTATGAAGAAGGGATCTTTAAAGCTAAGGCTGGCCGCAATGGTAAGCACAGGGTCCAAACAGCCCAGAAGAGCCCCGAACAGAATCATTTTTCCTATGTGAGGCTCTACAGGCATGCGGGCGAGATGAAATCCTAATGGAGTTAACTCTTCATTCCGGTCCAGGGCATTCTACGAGATATAAAAGAGAAAAGGTTGGATTTTCAAACAAACATGTTTTTTTTTTTTTTTTTTTTATATTGTGTTACTGCAAAGTACTTCGATTTTAGTCATTACACCTCTTAATTACACAGTTTACTTGAAGACTTGAATCTGATCAATCACAACATGCCACTGTCAAATTATTATGCATAATAACAGTATAAAGGACTATTGTCTCAGGCCATTGATTTCCTATGTCCCTGTGTTTCACGCCTCTTTTAGCACTCTTCTGTCTTTCCTCTTACATAAAGTACAATCAGCTCAAATCAATACTTCATGTCCGTCTAATAAGTGAATTTTGGTTCCCCGGAACCTCCACGTCTGTTTATTTTGCGATAATGACTTTAGATTAAGCCTTACCAAGATTGCAACACTCAAAGTGATCTTTCATGTCCATTTAATTTATTCACTAAGTATCCATGTAGCTGCTTCGCGTTGGGATCCTGACTACCCAATTTATTTTACAGTAATGGCAGACTGTAAATTATTCCTTATTTATTAATCCAACTTCTTTTTCAATTCTATCAATTATTTTTCCTTTTCATCACTGTAGCCTCTCACCAGGTCCACCAGGTGTGTGATGGCCAGTTCTATCGCTTTGTCCGCCGGGGGGTCCATGGTTTTTCGCAGGAATGATGCAATGGGTCCCAACTTCAGTATCTGACAGAAAAATAGATAGAATAGACAGACAGAAAAAGAGAGAGAAGTAGACCACATTTTTTATTAAATAAAACCTTCTCATAATTTAAGCAGACAAATGATTCTATAAGTATTATAAGATGAACCCCAAGGCTTTGTGTGCATAAATGAGTGTGAATATTCATTGGTGCCCGCTGTACTTCTGAGCATCAGAGAGAACTGGAACTGGGCAGCCATGCGGAGGTGAAAATAAGCAGTAATTGACAGAGCTAAAAGGCCTCGTTACACATTACACTGCCTCTCAGATACAATGACAGTGATTAATGTCCCTTTTAATCCATTAGTTTGTTTGTGTGCTCGCTTATTACAGTCACCGGAGACTATTTGTGAAACCTATGCCTCCAGGCCCCATTAGAGCCACACAGATTCAGGGGGAAAGAGGTTGAGAGTGTGTGTGTGTGTGTGTGTTGAATGAGTCACCGGTGGAAATGTTCAGTCCAATTTCCCAAAACCAAAGCAGTGAGACGCTCACTCTCTGAGAATTGCAAATAAGCATGATTCTTATGCATTTTAACAGTAAACACACCTACTGCTGACACCAAACCTATGTAATGTGGCTCAAATATAGATAGATCGGTTGATACTTTAGTTGATAGTTCAACCATGCATTTTAGTGAATGTAGAATGTACTTTCTCAGACCGAGCATCTGACGGAATACCTTTATTTGCAAGCAAAGCTCTTCCAGTGGAGTGCGTTGGATCTCAGGTAACTGGTAGTTATCCAGAAGGCTGGCCCTCAGTCCATTATACAGGTGATAGCATTTCCCAGGAGACACTCTGCACACACACACACACACAAAAAAAAAAACAAGCAAGACAGAGGAAACAATGTCACACCGCTTCCATTAAGAATGTCTGTTTGATGAATGCAAATTGCTACTGGCTAAATGTAATTGAGAATTCTGGCCTATAGTTTAGACTTACATTTATTCATTTATCATACAATAACATTAAAGAGATTCACCTATATTCTACATTAAAATTCAAATCCAAATCAGACTGCATCTAAGTATTAAGTAGGTATTTTGTTTTATATATATATATATATATATATATAAAGATTAAAGGTAACAAAAGTAGACAGGAAGGAACATAATGCCTTTTTTTCTGCATCTTGGCCAGCCTAAAGCTGCTATTGTGGATCAAACTTTATGCCAACAGTCAAAGTCTATGCAAGACTAGTCAAAGCTTGCTGATGTGAAAGTTAATTTGCTTTCCCATGAATAATGCAGTGCTATGGAGTTACTGTGGCAACGGAGCGGTGTGCGTGTGAGTGTGTGGATATATGCCGGTACAATGAGAGGGGGCATACATCTGGGCGTTTGTGAATGAGTATGAAAATGAAATGGTGTGTCAGAGTCTGTGCTGAGCAGCAGGGTAGATTCATGTAGTAGCTAGTGACTGACTTATTATCCTCCCTCTCTCATACAAACACACCCTCTCACTCACTGTCTAAAAAGCATGAGTCACTGTGCCAATTTAACCCACAAATCATAGAAACCAGACAAAAAAGCACACTGCCTCACTCACACACATACCTACCTGAAAACAGTTTAGTTTGCCATTTCAAAACAAACTAAACATCAAAAAAAGAATAATTATATATATATATATATATATATACATACACATACACACAGAGCCAAACAGGATTAGAGATGAGATACTGTATGTGGCCTTCCTTCAACT
Organism: Cyprinus carpio; assembly: GCF_018340385.1. Taxonomy (NCBI): domain Eukaryota; kingdom Metazoa; phylum Chordata; class Actinopteri; order Cypriniformes; family Cyprinidae; genus Cyprinus; species Cyprinus carpio. The sequence goes on from NC_056589.1 coordinate 12,467,710, forward strand.
TCAAGAAAATCCAACAGAAAGATTGTTTTTTTTTTTTTTTTTTTTTTTACTTTCCTATCAAATGACTGAGATAACAATGAAGCTATTCAAGGTCACATCTTTCCTCTCTGTGTGGACTTAAAAAAGACAGAGAGAGAGAGTGAAACCTTGAAAAAAAAAGCAGTCTCGGCTCAGAGATAGACCGACCTTTCATGAACACACATACTAGACATGAATTAGAAGACAAAAGGAGAAGTTTTTAGATTCAGACTGTTTGGGGTTTGTTCACATCAAATGGCTATTTTACCCCAAATTAAAATTCTGTCATTATTTACTCGTGTTGCCTAATGTTGTTCAAAACAACATGTGACCTGTTTTATTATACCTGTAAAAAGAGAAAAATCTTTGTGCAGGTCTTTTAAATACAACTACAGTTTATAGTGTTGTATACACCAAAAATGGCATGACTTTCCATATTTTGCAGAACACAGTAGTCATATATTTGTCATCATTTCCTCAAGTTAATTTAAACTTTTATTTTGATGGTCTTTCATGGAGATCTTTCCCTTTCAGCTTGTATTTGATGGCAGTCTGCCATGTGAAAAGTAATATGGTACGGCAGTGTGGTGAAAAGCTTGTGAAGTGAACTCTCAGAACAGCTCTGGAGAGGAGGTTCATGTGTTCATGTCCCTTATTTATTGAGAATGCAGATGCTGAAAACACAGTGAGTGTCAGTGAGTTGAGTAGTAACCAAAACAGAGACACACAGAGACATAGAGAGCATGCAACATGCACTGACCAGCTGTTTTCGTATTTATTTTATATTGAGTAAAAATGCCCAGAGGTTATCGGCCAGCCCTATATATAGTTGTCAAATAAAATTATTTATATTGTGATATTAGGTTTTTCTCATATGACCTACCCCTAAAATCTTTATGGTTTGTCAACTTTTTTTTGGCGGGTTTTGGTCACAGTGGTGTCAAGATTCAAGAAATGTTGTATAGCATTGTCTTGCCATATTGTAGTTCCACAAAAGAAAGTAATACAGGATTGGAATGACATGAACCCTATTTATTGTATTGCTTCTTTGATTAATTTAATTTAATTTAAAATTAATTAAAAAAAAAAAAAAAAAGAATCCCACAGCAATCCTGTGATACAAGCATACACTGCATATATCCTGAGAGGTTTGACATTCTTCCATAGGGTGCAATTCCTCTGACTGAAATTGTTTTTGATACTTGTGAATGGATTGAGGATGAGCTGTTAATATATGGATGGAAAAACACATCAAAGAGGATGAACGAGGGGAGGGAGAAATATCTGTACCTGCCAGCACGGCCCTTCCTCTGTTTGGCGTTGGCTAAGCTCACCCACTCTGCTGTCATGGTCCTGATATTATTCTGGGTGTCAAAATGAGTTTCTTTTATCTTCCCTCCATCTATCACATACACGACATCATCTATTGTGATACTGAAAGAGACAGGAATCGAAAATAAGAGAAATATTACAAATATATTACAATGATATCACAGAAGTAGAGGACAAAAAAATACCCTCTTAAGACGACATGAAATAAAAACTGGTCATGTTTCATCTGTTCAAATTATTTTAGGAACAAAAAAATGTTGGCATCCAAAATGACAACTGAACATTGCTTTGTACTACACTACAGTCGAAATTTAAATGTGGCTGTGCACTAAATGTGAAAAAAAGTGTTCTCTAATTATAAAAAAAAAATAAATAAATAATAATAATAATATTAGGCCTATATATATATATATACACATACACACACACACACACATATCCAGATACTGAATGCACTGAGGCAGCTGCTCAAAACGAATCCTTCTAAATTCCAAAAGATTATGAAATATGCTTTATTTTACATTTATGCATTTAGCAGATGCTTTTATCCAAAGGGACTTACAATGCATTAAGCACAAACATATGCGCTTTTTTTTTTTTTTTTTATGAATATGTGTGTTCCCTGGGAATTTAACCCACAACCTTTTGCGCGGTAAACGTAATGCTCTACCACTGAGGCACAGGAACATAATATTTTATTTTATAATTGATATTAAAATATCAAGACAGTTAGAATCTACATCCTAGACTTGAATATGTAACAATGACTGTCAAAACATTCATGCATTTAAGGGTTAAACAAGCACAGTTGTACATGTACTGAATCCTAAATATTCATACAAATGCAACGTGATTGCAGTTTAATCATGTCTTTATGCAAACTTTTCAGAACCATACTATAAGATGAAATATGATGACAAAGTTGACATAACTGTAATGACTCTTAATAGCTGATAAAAGTCCAATACCATTATAGACTTGGAGATGTTTATTACCAGAGAACAAACATTTCAACAACAGAACAGCCTGATGATACTGAGCGCAATTAAAAAGAGATTCACTGATGAATTTATTTATGAAATCCCATCAAATTCTGGCTGCTTTCAACATTTTGTTGAGTTTGTTTGTACAGATGATGCTTGAAACCTGTTTTAAAGCTGTGTGCTAGTCAGTTGAGTTTTAATTAGCTGGCTCTATTGCCACTTAGCCATTGCATGGCTTCAACTTTTGCATACTGATGCCGCTAGCCAGAAAAACAGTAACAGTGTTAATTATTCATTATCACACAAAACTGACAAATATTCATCATACAGTACAAGAGAGAGAAAAGCACAACACATATGTGAAGAGAAAAACACACTCTCAAGCCCACCTGGTTTCTGCAATATTGGTAGCGATGACAATCTTGCGCACTCCCGGAGGCGGCTTTTTGAACACCTAAAGGAATAGACAAGCAAAGTGTCTGTCATGCATGAACATAATAGCACTATTGAAAGTTTGAGGCGCTGGACTTCACATGGAGCTTAGCAAATTCAATTCAGCAGTCAGATGGGAGGGAAAGATCGCATTTGTGAGCTGTTGTGGGAGGCAGAGAGCTTGCCACAGCTGTCTTCACTTACCTGAGTCTGAGACACTGTGGGCATCAAAGAGTGGAGGGGGATGATCATAAACCGATCTGAAAGAGAGCAGAGATTTGAGCAAGAACATGTATTTGTTGTTAATTCTGAGTAAAGACACATGTAGCTGTGACATGAGATTCATTTTGATGTTCCTATAACAACCAACCCTCTACACTGTTAGTAAATAACTAACATATGCAACTAAATTTCATACTACGAAACTAAATAACAATTATGTTTTGTCTTTATAACAAACTATTCCCATTGATATCAATGGATTTGCAGCATTCTCTGAGGCACCATGAACTCTAGACTGCAAACACTCACTGTTGCCTGGCTTAAAGTGCTCTTTCTTTTTAAACAAACAGAGAAAGAAAGTGAGAAGCTTATTTACCATGTAGGATTGATGTGCTACAAACAGTATATATATATATATAAGCTTAATTTCACTACTTTATGAATCATATATATATATATATATATATATATATTAATTTTCTTTTTCCTGTCAAAATAAGTTTAAAATAAGTTTGTTTGAAATTGCCATCATCAATATTTTAGCCTTTTCGCTAATGCTTAACAATCACCATCCACATTTTGACATTGAACAGTTTTCTATCATATTTACTTCAACTGCTCAGGTCATGTCTGTTATGACTCATTTCAGACTTGGCCAAGATATGTAGAACTACAAAAATGTGTCTACATATTACAAACAGGGGCTAAGTGACTAAGAGACTGAAACATCTACCTGACTTAAAAATCTGGTCAGCCATGAGCAAATCATTCAGGGTGCTGATGTTGTCCCATCCAGGCAGAAACACCAGAATCGCTCCATTCTGTAACACAAAGCAACGTCAATGTGTCTACAATTGCACATACTTTCTTTTTTCAGAAGTTCAAAAAGTTTGGAATCAGTAAGATTTTTTGAAAGAAATTAATTAAATTGATCAAAAGTTACAGTAATGACATTAATAATGTGAAGATTTTTATTTTGAATAAACACTACTGTTCTAATAACTTTTCTATTAGTCAAAGAATCCTAAAAAGTATCACAGTTTCCACTAAAATATTAAGCACAACTGTCTTCAACAAATGGTTTTTTTTTTCTTTCTTTAACATTAATTTGTTCGTTTAATCATCTTATCACTTATAATACTCATTTAACCCATTCATATACTAATTTCTTTGATTCATTCATTGATCAGTCATTTGTATTATATTATTAGATTTAATATTATTTTTACTTTGTTATTTAATCTTATGATGGTTATTATGGTTTTTGAAGGGATATTTGTCCTCGAGTAAGAGATAAGAGAATGTCTTCATTTCAAAGTATGTCTGATAATGTTGTCAAGCAGTAATTTTCTTGTGGTGTTTCTATTGCTTGTGGTGTAATAACACTTGTATTTATGCTGGTCAGACGAAGTCTGAGAACTGAAACATTTACAACCTTATTTAATACTCTGTCTTTCTGCTCTTTCCTGAATGATTTCTAAATGATCATGTGACACTCAAGAATGAAATAATGGCTGCTGAAAATAAAGCTTTGTTAACACAGGAAAGAGTTACATTTTATATTTTGACAAAATGTACACTTTTTTTTTTATAGATGTTATAGTTATTTTAAACTGTAATAATATTTTAAGATATTACTGTTTTTACTGTATTTTTGATCAAATAAATGTAGCCTTTGTTAGCAAATGAGACTTTCAAAAGCATTAAGAACAAAAACTTACCAACCACATAACAACTACTAGAATACCCTGTCGACCACACAGCATGGCACTAAAGTATAAACCAATACACTCGCAACTGCATAACACCACCTTGGCAGGCACCCACAATATCCTAGCATCCCATGAGCACCGCAGCTATTCGTGTCATGCAATTGTTAACAGCTTAATCACTCCAACCACACAGACTTGGTTGCACGCAAAGACACCATTAATGAACTCACAATAATGAAGTCTTTTCATTTTATGTCGTTAGGCAAGTTCAAGAAAATTTCTGACAGTTCTTAAATAACCACAAGCACAAATTACATTCCCACACTGTGATCTGAGGGGTAATTTCCGTCCTAAAAATTGAGCCGCCTACAAAAGTCAGATAAAATGAATCAAATCTATTACGTTAGCAAAAGAGATCTGAGAGGTTACCCTCATAAAAATGCAGTGTGCGTTGATGGAGGGGAGGAGGGAGATAAAACATGAAGTGTTCCCAGGCGGCCCTGGTTCTATATTTAACACCCTAGCAACGTCACAGCAAGGGTACATGACAAATTAAACAGAATCTACTTACTCTTGCAATGTGGGCATGAACATAAGCATGTCACCGGTTGTGCATGCCAACAGAAAACGGTGCGTGTATGTATGTGAATGCGTTTCAGAGCAATCTGTGACCCAGAATCCTCTGTGTAGAGCAACAAACCTGACATTAAAATGTCAAATATTCCCAAATGTTATGGTTAATTAAGAATACGTAATCTCCCTGTTCCACTGTGACATCCAGGACTGTGACACTGATGATGCAAGTGGCACTTTCTAAAAACAACTTGTTCTTCATCTTCCTCTCCCAAACAAAAAGAGCAGACATAAACAGAGACTTTGAGGCAAATGTGATGGGACTATTTCATACTTCATGATACAGATTGGGTTATTTGCCTGCCATTTTAGGGGTTACGCTGTCAGCCCAGACCTTATTTCTTCTTAGACACATAAATTCTTGTCTTTAAGGTAAGTGAAGAGCCAGTCAGAAGATAGTGAAGTCAACAAGGGTGCTTAATCTCCAGACATCATTAATTAAATCTGCTTTTGATCTGTAATTTGATGGTTTGACTTCTTAATTAGCCGATCACAATATTTTCCTCCTCTCTCTCTCTTGCTGCACTCTTCTAGTAAGGGTCAGAGGACTTTTTTCATACAGCAATTATGTTCTTAGGTTTTTGACTGCATAACTCTAGGAAAAAGTGTCTGCCATCAAGACAAACCAGTTCAGGGTCTGTGTGTTCTCTACAGCTCTATACTTGTTTGGACAGTTTGCAACTTTTTAATGACAGCACAGTAAGGAGGAAATGATGAGAAGAAGAGAGAATGAGAGACGATGCAAGCCAGATTCAAGCTTAGTTCACAAACAATGGCACCAATGTGGCATAGAACATGTACTTTGTATAATATGTACATGTACCACTAGGCCACATCTCCAGCTGATTAAATCTGGAGAATGAGCTACAATAACAAGTACAATTATCAAACTATAGGAATTACATACTAAATGTTTTACAAAGGACTCTTAGGAACAAATAGAGATTTTGATTTGTTGTTAAATGTTGTTAAAATTAAATAAATCAATAAATCTAAAATATTTAAATTAAAAATACACTAATCAGCCACAACATTAAAACTACTGACAGGTGAAGTAAATAGCAGTGATTGTACTGTTACAGTAGACACCTGTCAAAGGGTGGGATATATTAGGGGGCAAGTAAACAGTCAGTTCTTGAATTTCATGTGTTGGAAGCAGGATAAATTGGCAAGCAAAAAGATCTGAGTGACTTTGACAAGGGCAAAATAGGACAACTTCTGAACTGGCATCAGTGTCATTGATGAACGTGGGGATCGAGGCAGTGTTATGGGAAACCTTGGTCCTGGCATTCATATGGATGCTACTTTGACATCTACCTAAAGATTGTTGCAGATTACAGACACCGCTTCATAGCACTGATGTTCTCTGATGGCACCCACAGCTTGCTGCACTGCAAAAATAGTTCAGGAATGGTTTAAGGAAAATTACAAGGTGTTGTCATGGCCTCCAAATTTAAAATTTTTATATGATGTGCTTAGTCCAGCACATTCCATACAACCTGACAAACCTGATCCATGGAGGCCTTACCTTGAAACTTGCAGGACTTAAAGGATCTGCTGCTAGTATTTTGGTTCCGGATACCACAGGATACATTCAGAGGTCTTATGTAGTCCGTGCCTCGACACATTATAGAGTTGTTTTGGCAGTACGAAGGGGATCTACATGACATTGGGCAGGTGGCCCAATTCATTTTGTGGCTGATCAGTGTAAATTAACATTTAAAACCATATATTTTATTCCTGCTTAAAATGTAGTTAAATGAAACAATAAAAAAGTAAATTATAACAAATAACTTCTAAAAAATTAAATGCAATTGAAAATCTATTTGCCAGTTGATTTCTTTGACAATTTTTCAAATGCTTTTATTTTATTTAACTACATTTTAAAACACTGAATAATAAATTGACATTTAAAACTTCTTAATTTAAATATGATATTAATTTATTTCATCTAAATGCATTTTAAAACATGAATTAAATGTACAGTTCTACATATGCCTATTAATTTGTACATTTAAAAAAAGGGATTTATTTCCATTTGTATACCTGAATTATTAAATTTATTCATTTATTTTTTTTTAAGTGTCACACCTAGTCCTCCATAGTTATGGCATCACTCCTATTTGATTTTTTATGAAATATATTTTCTGAAGCAAGTTATACATTTATAAATGTAAGAGTCTCAAAAGCAACCCTTATTTATATTTTTTCCCAAGGAAGAAAGATATGAAAGATGAGGTTAGAATACTTCCCTTGCATAATTTCTGATTTATACAACCACTGTCTGTTTTAAATACATATTCATAAATAGGATCATGAAATCTACAGCAATGTCTCAATTTCTCCTTAGTACCCTCTATCTGTTCCCAAAAAATTTTTTTTTTTTAAATAAAGATATTCAAGTGTTTAAAATATATTCCATGACTCTTGCTTATAATACATAGGCTGATTAATATTAAATAGATAGCTGACTGAAGTCTCAAATTTTATAACACATTCACCCTCAAGGACAAGCTGACAAGCTCCCATGGGTCTGCACTGGCTTACGTCACCAAAGCATGACTTGGAGGATAACCACAAGGGCTGACGATGTCATTTGAGACAGTGCCTCAAAGGCACAGCAGCCCATTTAAGTCTAAGGGTTTTAAGTTAAATCATGACTGACATTATAAGTACACCACAGAGAGAAAAATAAAATAAATATGAGCTCTTTCAGGGGTATGAAAGTAGGTTATAATATTTGAGTGTTATTTCTCATATTTGAGGATTCGGACTAATTTTATCCATGCAGAGTATGAATATGTAGTGATATGAAAAGTATGTGAATGTGGTATTGAAAAAGAGAGATACCAAACAGAACTGTCTTTTATCTCCCCCTCTCTGACATATCTCTGCAATCACGTGACACATGTGCCAAATTTTTTCCACATAAAAGAGCTGACTGTAGGAAGAAACTGTCCCAGAATTATAAAGAGAAGCATGGGAAATGGGAGTTCATGTCATGTCAGTTAGAGGAGAGGAGAGGAGAGGAGAGGAGAGGAGAGGAGAGGAGAGGAGAGGAGAGGAGAGGAGAGGAGAGGAGAGGAGAGGAGAGGAGAGGAGAGGAGAGGAGAGGAGAGGAGAGGAAGCTCCGCTAAGCAGCCGTATTAGCACACATTTCATGCCAACATGTTTCTGCTTTATAGGAGACTCACCATCTGTCCCTGATTTGGCCAAGTCACATGGACACACACTCACATACACACCAAAAAAACAAAAACCAGCCAGGTGTACAGGGAAAGCACTCACATCTTCTTTCATCACGATGTGTCTGATCAATGCTACGATAAGCTCCAGGTTGATCTTGTCATCATCATCCATCATCTCCAGCGCATCAATGGTGCTGTCTGAGTACCTGCCAATCACACAGCACACAAACCAAACCACATCAAATCTCACTGACTCAAGCACTGGTAAATATTTGCTTTAAGAATTCACCTTTATAAGCTCCAAGACAAACATCAACACAATCTAACATCAGCCTCACCAATAGTTTTATTTTAAAAATGCACTAACCAACTTTGCCATAGTAGCTGACATGCAGGTTTGTAAATCTAATGCCTCACCGTAAGGTAATTTGTCAAGTAGTTCATTAACTTTAATGTGCTTGTACACTGGGCCACTATGAGATTGTTTATCAAAAAAGACTGACCGATCTCTGAGCGTACGGGCGAAGCATGGCCAGCTCTCGCGGTATTCAGCCTCTTTCTGTTCTTTCTCTGGTCGTACATTCTGGCCGTGCATAAATCCTCTCCTATAGCGAGGTCTGCGGTCCTGATGTTGTGGCTTGAACCTAAAAACCAAAGTTAAATCCTCCAATTAGAAACTCCTACTGCTAAATTCAGTCAGTCAAGTTCACTTTAGTGCATCTACTGCAGTCACTGCGCTACAACATGATGGGAAAATCTAAAATGGAGATACCAGCCTAAAAGAATAATTCACCCAAAAATGCCAATCCAAAAAGACATGGTCAGTACAAAATGTAAAACTGTATGGACAAGAGCCATTTTTTAATTTTTAATTGGCATGTAAACACCTTGGATCAGCTTGAACCATTTAAAACTACTATCTTAAGTTGGTTTTAGCTGGAACCAGCAGTGCAGTGAATTTGGTATAAAATGCACACTAACATTCAGATAATTTGAAATATTATTACCATTTAAAATGACTTTTTTTTCTATTTTAATGTTTAATATGTACTTTATTCCTGTGATGAAATGTTTTCTCAGCAGCCAATGCTTCAGTGTCAAATTATCTTTCAGAAATCACTCTATTAAGCTTATTTGGTGCTCAAGAAACACTTCTTATTATTGTTTTACTGTTGAAACAGTTGCTGCTTAATATTTTCATGGTAATTGTGATCTTTTGATTAATTTGATTAAAATGTTTTACATTATTCAAACATTATAAATGTCTTTACTGTCACTTTTAATCAACTGAAACCTTGCTGCATAAATATATGAATTTCTTTGAATTTCCTGCTGACCCCACATTTAAGAACAACACTGTATTTTGTAAATATTCCACAAAACTGTAAATGAGCTCACCTAAGTAATTCCACCACATCCTCCAGTAAGTACTCTTTCACTGGGTATGTGTATCCAGGAATATGGATCATGGAACAGTTATCTGTAAGAGTAAGAATCTGCCGTCTTCAGTGATACCCATAGAAACATGCATGTTCCTTCTTGCATGGTTGGATTTCCATTAATCTGACCCCCCCCCCCCCCCCCTCCCCTTGAATGCTAAAGCTATTATTCTGGTCATTAACACTATGCTAGTCATACTGTGTTCCTTTGAAGAGTACAGAGAGCTTTATTAGATATTTACATATTATACATGTTATATTATAAACAGATAGTTAAACAAATGCTGCAAAACAGCAGATCAATCAATCAAATATCACCTAGCATGATATTGTCATTTTATTTTCATTATCATTATTTGAAGACGTTATGTTATTTCTCTTACTGAAATATTTGCTGAATTTTTCCGCGTTAAGCGTGGCACTCATGAGGACTACTTTTAGGTCCTCTCGAGCAGTTAACAGGTCCTTCACGATGCTGAGAAGAACATCAGACTGAAGACTCCTCTCATGAATTTCATCCAGGATCAGATGACTTACGCTTGAGAGATATCTGGGGGAAAAAAATCATAATTTCAACACAGGACAGACTTTCCATATTTGTGAATGGGTGAGAAGAACTAACTAGAGCAGAAAATGAGAACGATTCCTGAAGCCCTGATGCTCTGCAGCTACCCACTCATAATCATTGTTAAGCCACACATTCACGGATATCGCAAGAATCGAAAAGAATTTTCATATTAGTTACTTGGTCATAGAGACAGTATTCAAGCCATTCCTGTAAGATTCTGTATGATCAGGGCAATTTTAGAGTCGCAGCTGTTAGTAAACATTGTTGTCAATCCCAAACACTGATTCTGTAAACGTAGTGACAGCATTCAGATCCCTAACAGGCTTTTATCTGGGACTTCTGTGTGTATGAATATGTCAGCAGCAAAACAGAAGGGATCAGAGAATGAAAGAAAAAATAAAAACACGACAGTGCATAATGCGTTTTCCATCTGGGTTGCAGTAAAAGCTGTCTGAGTGGATGAGTCAAGCTTAGAGGCATGGTGAACAGTACTGTAGGCATCTCCCCTCTGCAGCCGCTGAAGCACAGCTGATGTGAATGAGTCAGTCAGTGATACTGAATGTATGTGCAATTATCAGGTTCATATTCATTGCTACGCAGATGACACCCAGCTCTACCTTTCTACCAAACCCAACTCCAAACTCCCACCATCCTCCCTCACCAATTGCCTCCTTGACATAAAATCCTGGTTTACTTCATACTTCCTCAAATTAAACAGTAATAAAACAGAACTACTTCTTGTAGGCACAAGCTCAACATTAAACAAATTTAAGAATTTCTCTAATCTCATTGATAATTCCTTCATCTCCCCCTCCCTTCAGGTCAAAAGTCTGGGTGTCATCTACGATAGCACACTCTCTTTCACCTCTCATGTTAATAATGTTACCCGGTCTGCTTACTTTCATCTTGGAAACATCAACCGTTCACATCTTTCCCTCACGCCTCACTCCACTGCCATTCTCGTTCAAAGTCTAGTCACTTCTCGTTTAGACTATTGTAATTCTCTTCTGTTTGGCCTCCCACATAAAACCCTCCATAAATTACAACTGGTTCAAAACTTAGCTGTCCGTATTATCACTTGCACCCCTTCTATCCATCACATCACCCCCATTTTACAACAGCTTCATTGGCTCCCCATTAATTACCATATTAACTACAAAATAATTTTTAAAGCCATTCATAATCTCGCACCTCCATATCTTCTTGACCTCCTCTATACTGCCACACCCGCTCACATTGTGTTTTGAATTGTATTTTATCTGTTTTTTTGTTTGTTTTTTTACATAAATATTGTGATTGTTTTGTTAATGATGTACTGTGACCTTGAGTGTCAAGAAAGGCACCTATAAATAAAATGCATTATTATTATTATTATTATTATTATTATTATTATTATTAAAGTGAATGAGTGTACCCAACACAAAACATACATACATATAAGTGAATGAGTGTACCCTGCACACCAGCTGTGTCCTGATTAAACACCGGCTCCTCTCACAGGGTAAAGAAAAGTCAAATCAGACAGATAGAGGATGGGGGGGGGGAGGTTATGAAACAGCAGAAGGGAGTGGAGAAAAGAGGTTTAGAACACTTACGGATCTGAGCGGAGCCACTGAAGAATAATGCCCGTCGTACAATACAACACTGAACCTTGTTTCCGTGGTAACCGACTGGAAAGCAGTGCCAGAGGATGAGGGGGGAGAAAAGGAGGAATAAAATAGGAAAAGTCATTTCATTTCGGTTACAATGTTAAAATAAATAAAAAATGTAAAATCATACTACAGACATTAAAAGCAACTCTGTACAATAGTTTGAGATAATGCAATACTTTTAATATAACCGAAATACTAAATATATAAGGCTTAAAGATGCAATAACATATACTATATAAATAAAGATAAATCAATCAATGAATAAATAAATAAATAAATGAATTAAAGTAATCAAAATAAACAAATGAAATGTTTTCAATAATTAATGAAAATAAACAACTGAATGAAATGTATTCAATAAAGAAATTCTAAAAGAGAAAAGAAAAATACAGAATATTCTGGCCACTCTTCTGCAACCTTAAAGCATCTTAATAGTGGTCAATTCAACACATGCCATAAAATATAGTCAAATTTCCTAAGGTCCTCACACAAAACTACTGTATTGCTTCAAAAGACTTTGAAATACAGTAAATGTGTCATATAAACCACATTTGAGATACATTTATAGTGCTTTTGTGAATTTTTCAAAGCTTTGTTGTGATAATTGCATGGAAAAGACTAACACATACTTCAATATGTTTGCTTGTGTTGCACAAAACACACAACATTTGAAAGCCATATTAGTAATCTGAAACAGCACGAGGGTGAACAAAAAAATTATTGAATGATTGAGGTGAACTATCCCTTTAAGAAAAAAAATGTCTCAGGCAAATTATTATTATTATTATTATTAGAACACGGAGCAAACAGGAAAAAAAACAGCTTAATGAGGTTTGTGTCAGTAATTCAAAAAAACAGCTTAATGAGGTTTGTGTCAGTAATTCATATGAATTTTCTATTTTACATAATAACACAGATAACAGTTCATAAGACTTCAGAAGACTGTGCTAAACCTCCTCACCTGCTCCCACAAACTGACACACACCAGACACTCGCATTAGGGAAATAGGGAAAGGTGTCTGGGAGTGCCAAAGGCTTTAGATTGATGTACAAGTGAGGAAGAGCAGGCAAAAAAACACACACACAAAAAAAAATAAACCCGGAAAAATTAGAGGTCCTGCACATACACATCTGTAATTCTCTTCACCTCTCTCCTCCTCAATTTTTTCTCTCACCCTCTGCCCTTCCACCTTATTCTCTCAGGTCCAGTACTCCACACTTCCTCACCACAGCAAGACAAGTTTAATAACCTATTTCTCTTCTCCCCAGCATTCCCATCCACACCTTTTCACATTATCACTCCATCTCTTCTCTTAAACTGAACTGAGCTGGATGATGACATCACTGAATTCAATGATAAACTGCCTTTAACTGAAAATTGAGTGTTTACTATTGTAATTTTGCATTATTGACACACTTTTTTTTCTTATTCAGTACTGTAAAGTGCTTTGACACAATCTGTATTGCTAAAAGCACTAAAAGTGACTTGACTCTTTCGGCACAGCAGAAGCAACCGATTCCCCACTGACTCACTTCTAAGAACCCACCATTCTACCTACTTTTATTCTCTCGCCTTTTGATGACAACTGATGAGCCGAAGTCTTCATTCCCTTCGCTAACTCCTGTTTCACTAATAGTAGGGTCTTTTCTAAATAAATGTGACTGTACTGATGCGTGTTGAAGCATCAAAGTTTTGGAGAAATAGACTTTCATTGGAGGGACAGAAATTTAATTTAAATCTTAAAGGGGTCATATGATGCTGCTAAAAAGAATGTTATTTTGTGTATTTGGTGTAATAAAATGCGTTTATGCGGTTTAAGGTAAAAAAAAAAAAAAAAAAAAAAAAAACACATTACTTTCCACATGCTGTACTTTATTTTTTCTCCTCTATGCCCCGCCTTCTGAAACGCGTCGATTTTTACAAGGCTCATCTCTCTGAAAAGCAAGATGTGCTGTGATTGGCCACCTATCCAGCGAGTTGTGATTGGCCGAATGCCTCAAACGTGATTTCTAGTCTAGATGATTTCTAGTCGTGTTTTCTTTTGGAAGGCAAAAACAAAGTAGTTTCACTTTCTCAAAGTAACAGCTTCACACACCGTGGCCTTAAGTGAGCAGAAGCTGGAGGCCTAGAGTGAGCCCGCGGCCGGCTTGAGTGAGCAGAGGCGGGCGGCTTGAGATCGGTGCGGCAGGCGGATTCTATGAAGAAGTGTACCTTGGTCTAGCAACTACATGTGACGACCCCGGTCTTTCACAGTGAAACACACAGCGTCTATACGACATGGCGGCAACAACAATACTACAACAAGAATAAAAGGTACGCCTTCTTTATTTGCGTGAACATCTGTGTGGCGTTTTGCAAATCTTTCCACATCCTAACGTAGATATGTGGGGGTGTGTTAGAACGAGCCGTTTCAGGGGGGCGTGGACCAGTTAACTTTTATAAAAAAAATATCTCTTTGGATTTGAGACTTTAGTCTTTGCAACTTCACAGATGTTCTTTTTTCACCAAGAGCTTGTAACACTCCAAAGAGAAAGGAACATTTGAAATCGCATCATATGACCCCTTTAACAAATTTCATCAAAAATATTTGTTTTAAAGATGTACAAAAGTCTTATGGTTTCGGAACAACACAATGGTAAGTAAATGATGACATAATTTTAATTTTTTTTCTCTTTAACCCAAAAGTTTAAGAAAAGCAATTGTAATTCTTGCCCAGATGCCACTGATAATAAGAAAAAATTAGGAAAAAAGAACTGAGAGAAGAATAGTTGTGAGATGTTTGGCAGCAAGCTCTAATCAGCCTCCTCTCTTCCCCTTCAGAAGAGCCAATTATCTGCTCTTGGACATGTTCCAGTGACCTCGCTGCTTAATCCACTTTTCTTTCTCGCTTGAATGAAAACACACACACAAAAGAAAAAAAAAAAAACACTAGTCTAAATCTATACTGGGCTGGCACATTTACCCTGCATCTTTCCCTTCCTGACAGGGAGAAATAATATATATAGGCTATGTATATATATAAAAATATTTCAGAACTCAAAACTTGATCCCCTGTCCAAATTAATTAATTAATTAATTGAAACTAAGCTGCATAAATGTCACGCTCAGAAAAACTGGTGAAAACACAAGGATAAATACACACCACTGGAAACATTTTCACATCAACAACACTTCACTAAGTGTTGGTGAACTTGGAGAAAAACACTTTCAAGGAGAAAACTAGGACAGATATTATTACTCCTAAACACAAGATGACAATGCTGTTTTTAGAGTTGGTATTTATTCTAACAATAAGATATGAGGAAAACGCTGTATCTTGGTTGTACCCATCTGAGAGGTATCTCCAATTAGCCTTCTCAAAGTTGAAAAAGTAGATTATTTTAACAAGGTCCCTGATCCTGTCAGTCTGATCTTAACAGCTCAAACAACACATTTTGGCTCAGAACATTTAACAACCCTGTTGTTGGTAGGGGTCGACCGATTATCGGCGTGGCCGATTATCGGCGCCGATATTAAGCATTTTTATTGTTATCGGCATCGGCCATTTTCAAAACCGATTTGCCGAAAAAAACCATTTTATTTTAAAATGCGCGATCTGGCACTGATCCTTCTGCCACCTCAGTCAGAGCGCACCGCTCTGTGGCCTTAGACTAAGCCCCGCCCACACGTCCGTCTGATTTGTTGGGAGTCACGAGCCTGATCAATACGGCTGGCGCGGCTGGAAAATGTTCCGCTCTCACACCGAAAGCACAGGAGCTGCTTCAGTGATCACACATCAATAACTTATCTCTCGAAGGTAAGAATGCAGTAAACGTTCCTGAAGTTGCAATAAATCATACACTGAAGTTGCAAAACACCTAAATATAATCGATTTATGATGACAAAGCGTCGTTCAGTTATTATACTGTGAATTCCCGGTCATATGTCCGTCATTGCAGTGAATGCTTTAAAAGATCATTCGTGCTTTATAGTGAAACTAAAACCTACCGTCTCACCATTCGGCTTAACGTTATATTGTGAAAAGATTATCAACACGAATGAATTCACTCACGTCTGCTGCGGTTTTTTTTTTTTTTGTGTTTCACATAGCTTCACCCCAAAGCTCCGTTCCGTTAGGGGTCGTAGTCAAAAAAAATTGCGCATATTTGGAGAAATATTGCTTTATTCTAACATTTGCAAATAATTTATCATACAGATTCAGAATTACCATTTGCAATTTTGAAGAGCTGAAAGGGCATCAGAGCGCGAGCTTCTGACGCCCTGACGCGACGCGAGCTCCCTATTCCTGATTTAGTTATCTCCGCGGCCCGCGCTCTCTCATTTGACTAATAACCAGGATGGGGGGCAAATTTCCCCCCTTCTGGTCTATGCATCCCTGCCTCTGCTGAATAACTTTTTAGAAGGTGGGGATAAAAAACATCATGCAAACCCGCTCTGACGTCCAGATCTGAATCAAATGATTCGTGATACGCGATCCGGATTTGCAGCGCTTCGAAACAGTGAATCATTTTGCGACGCAATGTTTTAACTGATTCAGAGTTTCAAAAGCTCCGTTGTGTTCTTTGCTCGCTTTCTCTATGTAATTTGTTGTTTGAATAACCGTGGACATTAAATCATTACAATTAATGGGCCTACGTAGGCTTACAATGTTTTTATTAAACTGAGATCACACTAAATACAATTTCCGTCGTATTAAAAACATTTCATAAAATTTTTCAAAAGCATCCCCCCCCCCCTCTGTTTATTTTTACAAATCGCACCCTGCTAATAACCCTATGCTAATAACGTAAATTGTCAATAATCTCACATTGCACGTTTCTGGATGACGCTGTCCTGTATACTTCCTAGTTTGATAAACAGTCAAACAAACATTTTACACATCAAAAAAAAACAAAAAATCACTATTACAATATTTTTGTGTGTGATTTTAATGCAATTCTGGGTTGCAAATAAAATGCTAAATATAACACACACACAAACAATACACACATACATATATATATATAAAGAGAAAAGAGAGAGAGAGAGAGATCCATTATTTGTTCATTTGTTGCTGTTTAAATTTGCTTTTAAGTTTTATTTGTTTTATAGTGATGCTGCTGATGGATGCAATTTTTACTTAGTTTACAGAATGCTGCTGATGGATATGCTTATGTTTGTTGTTATTATTAATATTAATGTTGTTATTATGAACAGTTCTCAGAATTAAAGATGTGTTAAAATAATTTAAAGAGAGTCTTTGTCAGAGGCGTTTTTATTCTAATTTTGACATTAATTTTCATTTTTACACTAGACAACATATCGGTTTCAAAATATTCGGTTATCGGTCTCCTTGATCTGTAATAATCGGTATCGGCCCTGAAAAATGCATATCGGTCGATCCCTAGTTGTTGGACCCAACAGTAAACCTGCAGCCTGTGAGTAAGTGCCGTGACTCATTTCACATGCTAAAAGTCAATCAATAAACAATGTTAACAAAGACTTCTTAAAAGAACAGTAGATAATATAAATAATGCTTTTCTACCCTTCTGAAACACCCAGATTTGAAATCAGAAAATATTATCATCAACACAACACACAATATCAAAAATCAAAATAAACAAAAACTAAAAAACATAATATAAAAAATACAAAAACCTGAAACTGCATTTCATGACCATCATGTGTTTATTCATTAGTTAATCAAGCCAGTGACTTTACAATAAACTTCACACTGTTCCTGTTAATAGAATGAAGACTCTCTTTCATCTATATTCTAATCTATCTATATTTTATATACAGAAAGCGATCAAAGAACATTCGCTTTATAACTGCTGGAGAAGTCCGTTTAAGATTAGCTTGATTCTATCAGTGATTTGATTTCTGCATTTTCACCAAAACTCCTATTGAAATCCATGACACAGTTTACAATGCTCCAAAATCTCTCCAAATCAGCGTAGCACCATTTTGGCAAATCTGAGCAGTATGCAGGCGGCTTACGCTCTTTTGTATCATCCGCGCCAAAACAAAAACATTTTTTTTCTTTATAGAGCCTAAGGCAAACCTAGATAAGAATTTCTGAGGGCACAAAGCATAAATTAGTTAGGTTTCCAGCCAGTTACGAGGGAAAACTTTCTGACAGGCAAAATAATACTTGGGGAAAGAATCTTTCCACCTCTCTGTTAGAAGCTGAGTATAAAAGCACAGCTTCCTTAGAACCAGGATGGTGATTACAAGATTAGGAATGACTCCGATCTGATTCACTCACCACTGCAGACGGATCTGATACCCACAGGACTTCCCCTCTCCCACCGATTCTGCCCGTTCTGCAGCCACCCTCTCTGCAACCTAAGCACAAGTACATCCTCTTAACCTTACACTGTTTTAAAAACAGAAAAATACTTTAGTAGGAACACAAATACTCTATAAAATATGTAGGAAGGGTGGGATAAGCTGTGCTACTTTTTACTTTATGTTTTCCTCTAATCAAAAAATAAAAAAAAAGAAGAGGAAGAAGTTTAATTTTAAATAAATGCTGTTCTTTTGAGCATTCTATTAACCCAAGTTGAAAATGAATCAGAATTTCCACAAAAATATGTATCAGTACAACTGTTTTTCAGAATTGATAATTATAGAAAAAGTTTCCAAATCAGCAGGAATAAAATTACATTCTGAAAAAAAAAATTTAAAATAGAAAACAGTTCTTTTAGATTGTAAAAATAACTTACAATATTACTGTTTTAATTGTGTTTGTGATCAAATGTATGCAGACAGTATCTTGTACTTACAGATATGGCGCTGATACGCCTTGGCTGTGTGCAAACCACCCTGCAGAGAGAGCCCATGCCCCTCTGAATGAAGTCATCAAGGATGAACTGAGTAACCTGGGTGGTCTTCCCACAGCCAGTCTCTCCACTGATTACCAGTACCTGGTTAGCATTGATTAGCCTAACCAGCTCCTACAGTAAGACAAAGACAGAAAAGGGCATGAGAGAACTAAAAACTATAACTTCAGCTAACTATTTTTTCACATTAAAAATAAAGAGTAAAAAAAGATGCAAAATATCATCCATACACATAGAGATACTGTACATGCACAAACAGCAATCACAAAAGGTGACATTTACCTCTCTCATGCCATAGGAAGGCAGCTTCTCTCTGAATTTCTGAAAAAGGAAATGCCACAATAAAGCAAAGTCGTAGGGCAAAAGTGTTTGGGTTTAGTGAAATATATTTCTGTCTGTCTCACCAGCATATCAAGGTATCTAGCATTATCTTTTTTCTTCTGCTTATCTTTCTTTAGCTCCTCATCCAGGGAGGGTATCCGCACAACATCTTGGAATAAGTACTCCAGGTCAGTGTCATTAAGTTCCTCTTTCACACTTGCTCCCAACTCATCCTCATTCTCCTGTTTCTCCTCTTTAGGCTCAATTTTTGGCACTTTTACAATGTTCTGAGGTTCTGGAGGATCATCTCCATCAAAGTAACTGGAAGGCAGACACAATTCTGTTAAATTACCACAATTTTATAATTCTTTGATAGATCTATGATTTCCATGACTATGTGAACCCTGACATGTGTACAATATTGTATTTGCACCTGTGGCCACTGGGCTCCTCCTTCACCCTCCAGTTCTGAGATGTGGAGGGGTGCGGATCTCTGCTTGCATCTCTCTGGACAGAGTTCAGCAGCTGTGTAATGTGCTGCTCTCGTTGTTCATCCATCTGAACAACAGCCCTCTGAAATGACACAAACATTCTCAGACTTTCTCTGTCTTAAAAATCATTTTGATCAAAAGGCTTTTGCTTAAACACTAGAACTAGGAATTGTGCTCAAGAATCAATTTCTTACAAAACTGAACTCTGAATTAAATTCTGAAATTTTGTGTACATATTATTTGCTATAAAAAAGTATTACAAATATCAATATTATGTCAGTCACTAATGTATTTGTAGCTGTCTGACAGCACACTTATAGAACACATTACCAAGTACTCTAATTCAACTAACTTATATTACTTAAAAAATTAACCGCCTCCTACTCACAGATTTCCTCTCTGCCTCAGATCTTTTAATTCCTCCATACTTGGCATACCACAGTCCTATTTCTCGACCCTTCAAATGGGGTGGATGTTTGCCTCTTCCTCCTCCTCCTCCTCTTCGTTCCCCTCCATGTCCCCGCTCTTCCCTTGAGTCCCACTCGGAGTTCCTCGTGTATCCTCCACCTCCACTGGATCCAGCCCCTTCATCCCATCTGGAACCTCCATCTCCGAAACGCCGACCTCCTCCTCTCCGACCACGTCTATTACCATACCCATGATTCATGCCGCTGGACTGATAAAGCACCGGGCAACAATCACATTAACGAGAGCCGCTGCTGTAGTTCTGATGCAGGTTTAAAGATGATAAAGTGTTAAGATTCCACTGAATGTCATTTATTACTCCGTACTACATTCCAACATAACGATATTTTCTCAAATATCTGTACTGTCGTTCATATATGACGAACACGTTTTGGCCGAGGCGACTAATAATGACGTCTTGGTGTGCGATTGGTGCTGGCTGCGCATGCGCAGTAAATCAAAATACCAAGCAGCGCAGCTGTGACATGCTTTTTCCCTCTCATCTCCCAAATCCTAATCAGTTACAGACTTGATGTATATATATATATATATATATATATATAGATATATATATATATATTATACATATATAATATATCTATATATGTATATATATATATACACATATATATACATATATATATATTATATATATATATACACATATATATAATATATATATATATATATATATATATATATATATATAGATCTATATATAAATTCCTGAACCTACACATAGAAGCATGATAAAATGCTAATTTTAGAAGAAAATTTCAAACGGCACTTTTTTGCATCTGAACTCTTCATATTATAAATGTATATATGTATATAACGGCACTTATGAGGCTTATGCATGTATATGTATATCAATATATATATATATATATATATATATGTATATATGTATATATATATATATATATATATATATATATATAATCTATATATATATATATATATATATATATATATATATATATATATATATATATATAGTAATCTTGTCTTGTTTTATTATTATTTCAATTCTTATTCATTTTTTATTTACATTAAGAAAGTTGCTTAATCGAGCATTTAAATATAAAATGAAATAATATTGCTGGTTTCAGCTAGGTTTAACGGGTCTCCCATTCTGACCAGCAGAAAAGTAAGTGATAAAATTAATTACTAATTGCATCATAATACCATCGAAACACTAGAGTTGCATGTTCAACAAAAGGAACAAAGGATGTCCTTTTGTATTGGAAGACCAGTGGCTGCACTCACCCATGTAAGTGACACTCACCCATGTAAGTGACCCATGTAAGTGACTTAGAGACTGAATGCTGCACTCACCCATGTAAGTGACTTAGAGACTGAATGTATTATCCAAGAAGATCACCTCAAACCACATCCTTGAAAAATCCCCAATTTTATCCCACTATCAACTGGCTGCTGGACAGCAAAAATATAAATAATAAAAAAAATAAAACACAAACACCGAAAGGTGCTGTACTCCTAGGAAGGCAATTGCTTGTTTTTTTTTTGCTTTTTTTAGTGTTTGTTTAAGGGCGGAGAGAAGAGGCAGGGATTAACAAAAGCAATGTTTTAACAGAAAGCAAGGAGATTTAGAACCCTGTGCAAACACAGAGTGGAGGACATGGCGAATTCCTTTAAAATATGTATTATCCTCATCACACCCAGAGGAACAAAAAATATATGTTAATATACTGCAAAATATAATGTACGTTCACATATATGGGAAACATCTTCAAGTCAAGTCACCTTATTGTATAGCACTTTAAACAAAACAGATTGTGCTCAGATAAACTTTGATCTTAATTAGCCTAAATGCAAAATGAAGTTAAAGGCAGTTCATCATTGAACCCTGTGAAGTTATTCATCCAGGTTCAGTTGTATCTTGGGGATATCGCGGTGAAATTAAGTTTTCCCTAACTGGAGGCGACAGCGGCAAGGTCCATCGGTGCGGAGGACTTTGGGATCCAGGCTCAGAGCGGGGGTTGCAGTTCTTCCAGACCCTGTCATTCAATTCCAGGCTGCAGTATGTATTAGACCTTTTACATATCACATCAACCCTGTATATGGCTAATATTGAGACAAAAAATATATGTTCAATATACTGCAAAATATAAATGTGAAATATTTTGACATTTAAAAGGGTATATATATGTAATTTGTGGGGTTACCATATATATATATACACATACATACACACAAGTAGTACCATCTTATCACATGTACATCTATATTTTATAAATTACACACAAGTAGTACCATCTTATCACATGTACATCTATATTTTATAAAGTATATTACTGAATATAAAATTATATACACTGTGATAAGTAAATATATTTTCACATTTTACAATAAATGAAAGTGGCAACTCTTTATGAACTATTCAATATATTGTAATATATTTACTCAATATATTATTATGTATATTTTGTAATATAATGTTATATCATTTAATAAATTGATCGTTCATATATTAGTAGCTAAATATATTTTCTTTTCATAAGGGAAGTCTTCATTTTTAAATAAACCTGCACTCACCATTCTCTCTTCTGCACTCTTTGTTGCTCTGTCTGCGCAATGTAGGCTGCCACAAACATACTCGCACATTTTACTTGAATTCAAGAAAGTGTGTAAAGTATCTCCAAGCAAAAATAGCACTGGATATCTGTTTGAAACTAGACGTTTTTGTTGTTGTTTTTTTACTCCAAGGCCCCCACATTGTCCACAACATTCTTCAAATAAAAAGTGCATATTCTTTGTAAAATCTCATTATATTTTAAGATTTTATGAATAGTCTGCCAAAACACTAGCACAGCACAGTTTATGTTTTGTTTTGGATGCTTTTGCCAACTAGACCGACGTACGTTGTTTATTACATCGGAGATGAAATGTCACATCCAAGATGATATCATCGCGCTAATCGGGATCTGGCTAATTTAGTTCTTCAAACGAACCTGTTGTTGATGAGTATGGCTGGATTGAGTTATCTGAGATAATTGCGCGTTCATGGGTTTGTTTTAAAAGGGGTTATATATCGATACTCGAAACCACGATCAGCAATGCAGCGATTGGCTGGCGGCAAGACAGCAATGTAATGACATCAAATAATTAAAAAAACACACTGGACTTTTATAAGGATACAGCCAACAAAACTACATAAATGTTATAATAGATAAATATAATGTGCACTGTTTTTTATTTTATTTACATTTTTTTTTACATAATTCCCAATTATTTATATTCACAGTCTCTAATATTTGTACAGGCTTAACTTTTTTTTAATGTAGTAATTAGCGGTTCATTTAATTTTATATTTTAACAGATTTGTTACATGACAGCATTAATTCAAGTTTCTTAAGGGTCAAGATCATGTTCTCTGCATCTCCTGCTCCATCAAGCCACTCCCATAATAGCTGTCATCACTCAAATTAATGCAGACTCTAAATTATCTGTATAGCATCTGTGTAAGACTCGAATACAATTATGAAGTAATCATTTTATGACAAATAAATCTTTCAGTGAGTAAAACTGGCTGTGTCTATAGTATTAAAGACCACACAACGTTATTATCTTGACATAAATTTTTTAATGATTATTATTTAGTGTCCCTGGTTCAGTAAAATGATATAAAGACAGATTTTGTGATGACAGATGATCAGTAACAGGACATGGGAGATGTAGTGCAGAGAGAATTATCAAAACTCTGGTGATGGAGCCCTCTGCTGGCCCAGAGAGGGAGTTTCAGAAATGCTCTCTGTGACAGAGCCCCCTCCCTGCGAGCGGCTCTGGAAGCGAGGAGGCGGACGATGCCGGGGACTCCCACGGGGTCTGGGGGCCGTTCTATCCAGGTGGTCGCGGTGAAACTCCTCCACCAAATGAGGGTCCAGGATGTCGTCCGCATTGACCCAAGACCTTTCCTCCAGACCATAATCCTCCCAATCGACCAGATATTGGAGAATTCTTCCCCAGGGCCTGGAATTGAGCAGCTCTCGAACCTGATAGGTCTCCTCGCCTTCCACTAAGGTGGGCTGGGGACCCTGGTCCTGTGGCGCCTCCTCTCCCCCCTCACTGGGACCAACAGCAGGCTTCAGCAGGAAGACATGAAAAGTTGGAGATACACGGAAATGATTAGGTAATGGCAATTCAAAGGATACAGGGGTTATTTGTCGAATTATCTTAAAAGGGCCCATGTACCTGGAACTGAGTTTGCGACATGGCAGGCGGAGACGGAGGTCCCGGGTGGATAACCATATCCATTGGCCAGGGGTGTATTCCGGAATGGAGCGGAGGAGTCGATCGGCTTGTTCCTTTTGTCGTCTGACTGCACGCTGAAGTTGATGATGAGCTTGGTTCCATGTCTCCTCGCTCCTCTGAATCCAATCATTGACTGCTTGGACATTTGTCCATTTTCCTGACCAGGGGAATAGGGGTGGTTTATATCCCAGAATACATAGAAACAGGGTTAGACCAGTAGAGGGTTTGCGAAGGGAATTTTGAGCGTACTCTGCCCACATCAGATACCAGTCCTACTGGTTCTGACTGCAATAGGAAAGGAGGAATCTGGTTAGTTCTTGGTTGAGTCATTCTACTTGTCCATTGGATTCTGGATGGTAGCCTGACGTCAAGCTTACGTTTACTTCCAATGCCTTGAAGAATGCCGACCATAACCGAGAGGTGAACTGGGGACCCCAGTCAGAAATTATATTCTTGGGTAAACCATAGAAGCGGAATACAAATTCACACAGATTTTCAGCTGATTTTCATCAGATAAGTGGTGTCCCTCCTAAGAGATGGCCACCAGAAATGATTCTGTAGAAGCTGGACGGTGGCGTTGATTCCTGGGTGGCCTGAGCTGAGAGAAGAGTGTACCTGAGATAGTTCTTTCTTGAAGATTCCCAGGAACGAATAGCTTGTCCTGGGGACATTCTGGTGGCACCTCCAGCTCCTCATTGGCCAGCTCAATCTCAGTAGTAATGTCCCATTGGATGGGTGACAAAATGAGAGATGGGGAAATTATGGTTTCTGGATATCTTGGGGCTGAGATCCTCCTCAAACTGCCTTGAGAGAGCATCTGCCTTGATGTTCTTAGAACCTGGTCGATATGTGACAGTGAATACAAATCTGGAGAAGAACAGAGACCACCTTGTCTGCTTGGGGTTGAGTCGCTTGGCCGTTTTCAGGTACTCTAGATTGCGGTTATTTGTTTAAGACAGTGAATGGATGTTCTGCTCCCTCCAACCAGTGACGCCACTCCTCAAATGCCACCTTCACGGCCAAGAGCTCCCTATCTCCCACGTCATAATTCCTTTCCGCAGCATTCAATTTACTTTAGTATAAAGCGTAGGGATACATCTTGGCAGGCGAGCCCTGACGTTGAGACAGTACGGCCCTATCTCAATATTGGAGGCATCCATCTCGACTATGAATGGTAACTTGGGGTCTGTATGGTGCAGGATGGGTGCCGTGGTGAACCGGAGTTTGAGTTCCTCGAAAGCCTCACAAGCAGGCAGTGACCAATGCAGATGACTTGAACCCCTCTTAGTCATATAAGTGAGTGGAGCAGATACTGAACTGAAGTTTCTGATGAATCTGCGATAGAAATTGGCAAACCCCAGGAAGCGTTGCACATCCTTAATAGTGGTAGGTAGTGGCCAATTCAGTACTGCATCAACCTTGCTCTCATCCATGGCAACCCCCTCTTGACTGATTACATATCCTAGGAACGAGATGGCCGTTAGGTGGAACTCACACTTCTCTGCCTTGGCGTAGAGTTGATGTTCCATTAGGCATTTGAGAACTGCCCTGACATGCTGGATGTGCTCCTTCAGGGTTCTAGAAAAATTAAAACATCATCAATGTAGACTATAAGGAACCTATTGAGCATGTCTCTGAATACGTCATTGATGAATGACTGGATACGGACGGACTGTTTACCAGGCCTAAGGGCATGACCCTGTATTCATAGTGACCAGAGCTTGTGGAGAAGGCCGTCTTCCACTCTTCTCCAGCTCGAATCTGAATGAGGTTGTATGCACTCCGGAGATCGAGTTTGATGAAGAATTTGGCAGTTCTCAATTGTTCTAAGGCAGAAGGAACTAGCGGCAGGGGGTAGCGGAATTTAAGTCATCTTGTTGAGACCTCGATAATTAATGCAGGGGCGGAGGCCTCCATCCTTTTTCACAAAGAAGCCCGCTGAAGCTGGAGAGGTAGAAGGTTGAATGAAGCCCTTCACCAGTTCCTCCTTGATATACTCTTCCATGACCCTGGATTCGGGTTGAGACAGAGAGAATATACAACCCCTGGGAGGGACGGCATCAGGCAAGAGATCAATGGCACAGTCAGAAGGTCGGTGCGGGGGTATTTCGTAGGCCCTGATCTTGCTAAAAGCCTCACATAAATCCTGGTAGACAGGAGGCAGCCCGGGGATGTTTGTCTCCCGAATGGAAGCTGCTCGGAGCGGCCGTGGGGTGATAGCAGAAATACAGCGAGGAAAGTAGACCTTATTCCACTGGATTATGAGCTTCATTCCAGGAGATAGTGGGATCGTGCTTGCGCAGCCAAGGCAGTCCAAGGATGATCGGTGCAGGAGATGTTGAGATGATATAGAATTGGATGGTCTCTTGATGTAGAGCTCCAGTCCTCATCGTGAGTTCTGTAGTTCGAGGAGTTATCTTCCCGCTGCCCAGCGGTCGTCCATCTACCGCCTCGACTGCCAAAGGAGACACACACTTGATTAGGGAGATACACTGTTCCGTAGCAAACTCCAAAGACATAAAATTTCCTGCAGCCCCAGAATCCAACATAGCCACTACTGACACAGTTCTTGGGGAGAGTAATTGTGACAGGGACATTAACACAGTTCTCAGCACTGAGGGCTAAAACGGGTACACTCAACGGGTCTTAGGATCTCGGCGGCTTTGGGATGAACAGGTTGATATCAGATGACCGGGCTCACCACAGTAGAGGCACAACTTCAAAGTTAGAGATGTGGTAAGTATCCACTTGCATGGGCTCAGGATGATCCGTGGTTACTGTTGATAACCGTGGAGAAGGACAGCGTGATTGGAGGAGATTATCAATCTAAATGGTAAGTTCGATGAATTGATCCAAAGATTTTACCTCATCTCGGCATGCTAATTCAGACTGCAGATCGTGACTCAAGCCCCTTCGAAAGAGTACTTTTAAAGTGTCCTCCACCCAGGTGGTTTGAGCTGCGAGGGTTCAAAATGATAGTGCATACTCTGCCACTGATCTCCTTCCCTGTGTTATAGCCAGCAAGTGATCACCCTCACTCCTTCCATCCCTTGAATGATCGAAGACTGCCCAAAAGCATTGGAGGAAAACTTCAAATGATGGAAATGGTGAGCCCCCATACCGCTGTCATCCACTCTAAAGCCCATCCTCTGAGTAAAGAGCAGACAAAAGGAAATCCTCCCCTCCTCAGTGGCGTACAGGGCTGGTTGTTGATTGACAAACATAGTAGACTTAAGTAGAAACCCCTTGCACTGAGTTGGATCTCCATCATATTTCTCAAGAAATGCTAAGCGGGGACTTACGCTGGCATTGGGTGCTGTCGCCGCCATGACAGGGATGTTTGGAGGAGGATTGGGAGGCTCGGCTGATGAGATACACAGTGCTTGCAGCATCCTGACTAATTCCTCTGTGAGAGTGGTGAGTTTCTGCAGCTGGTGTTGGTGAGCAGCTAGCTGAGTTGCCTGGGCTGACAGTTCCAATGAGATATGGTACATCGCTGCTGGATCGTGTATTGGCAAAGTCTTCTGTAATGATTCATCACAACAACAGGAATTCATTAGCAGCTTTATTAGTAAACGTAGTCATACAAGCAGAGGTCAGTGCACAGGTAAGGCAGTACAGTAGATCAGACAGAATCATAAACAGTTACCAAGCGCAAGGTCGGGGCAGGCAGCAATTAAACAACAACGATAATCCAAAGAGAAGTACACAGTCCGAAGGGCAGGCGGCAAAGGGTCAGAAACGATGGCAGACAGGGTAATAACAGAAGGCAGTCCAATGATACAGAAACAAATGCTCAGAAATGTTCACCAAGGCAAAACAAGACTTCGCAGAGAGCCTGAGCGTGAGCCTGCTATAAATAGCCGAGTTAATGAGGCACAGGTGTTCGAGATGATCAGTAACAGGTACGGGGCTCATGGGAGATGTAGTGGAGAGAGAATTATCAAAACTCTGGTGATGGAGCCCTCTGCTGGCAGGGAGTTTCAGAAACGCTCTCTGTGACAATTAAAGACTACACAACATTACTATATTATCTTTTAATTAATTTTTTAATTATTATTATTTTAAATTATTGTCCCTGGATCAGTAGGATACTCTTGTAATAAAGTATTGGTGGTAGCGTACAGACTTTAAATATCAATTCTGCTTAAAAAGATGCAATCTTATCCTGTTTACATGAAATAAGCCTGCTCCCAAGCAGGTCTAAGCTTACGGACCTGTTGCTATGACAGCAACTCCAGAATGAGCTTCGAAGAACCAAACAATCCAAGATCATGCCAAATCGTCAACAAATAATCCAGCTAACTGAGTTAGCGACATACGAAGAACGGGCCCCTGGTCACCCAGCTTCACAACAAAGATTGTGCTAGCTGTCCCGCCTAGTCTAAACTTATTTTAAAACAAGAGACTAATTAAACACACCTGATCCAGCTAATCAAGTCCTTCAGGCTTATCTGAAAATGACTTGGTATGTGTGTTGGAATTAAACTCAGCAGGGCTCCGGCCCTCCAGGAACTGAGTTTGATACATCTGGATTAGAGTGACAAAAGCAGTCTTTTAAAGGAACATGATCGGCAGAATAGAACTGATGGTGGTGAGACTCCTGTCCTCACTTTTTCAAATCAAGTCAAGTAAATTCACCTTTATTTATATAGCTTTTTATACAATAAAGATTGTGTCAAAGCAGCTTTAAAGTGTTAAACAGGAAAAACATGCTGATCATCAAGAGGACAATAGAAAACAGTCAGTATTCAAGTCAGTTCATTGTTGATACAGTGATGTCATCATCTAGCTCAGTTCAGTTCTCTTCCAATAGTGTATGTGAACAGTACTGTCAGAAATTGTGTCCCCAGCTAAGCAAGCCGAAGTCAACAGTGGCAAAGAACCAAAACTCCATCAGTAGCAGAAATGGAGAAAAAAAACCTTGGGAGAAACCAGGCTCAGTCTGGGGGGGGGGGGGGGGGGTGCAGTTCTCCTGAGGCCAGAGGAAACCAGCATGGTGTGGTTTAATTCCAAACTGCAATGCACGTCAAACTGAGCAGAGAACTCATCTGGTTCTCGTGATCTTGTGCCGATAACTGACGAGGTCTTCACAGGGGATCTGTCTCTAGTTGCCCAGACAGCAACATAGTGTTGGCCCAGATCCACACAGGCCAGATGTGGGCCGGATCTGGGCCAACACTATGTTGCTGTCTGGGTGAGATGGTCTCTGCTGACATTCAGGGCTGTAGAGGTCATCTCTATGTGCTGATCCACCATCTGGACTGGATATGGACTGGATCTGGGTGGCTACGGTGACCTTGGAATAATAAATAACCATTCAGGGCTTTATAAGTAATTAGAAAGATTTTAAAATGTATACAATGTTTCATAGGGAGCCAGTGTTAACAGAACCGGGCTAATATGGTCGTACTTCCGCTGGTTGTAGTAAGAACTCTAGCTGCTGCATTTTGGACCAGCTGGAGTTTGTTATGCGTGCAGAGCAACCACACAATAAAGCATTACAATGCACAAACGTGCGTTGAAGTCTGTAAAATCCAATTCCCAGTCCAATTCAATCTAGTCCAACCTTATGTAAAAGCTTCTTCGCACGCTGGCTAACTAGATTTACTCTCCACCCACAGACCAATGGCAGTACTCTGAAGCTTATGTTTTTACATTATAAAGCAGACAAGGGATTTGGGGCCTCTGACATTGATGCCTTTGGCAGGATGTGACAGGCTTTGAAGAGAGAGAGAGAGAGAGAGAGAGAGAGAGAGAGAGAGAGAGAGAGAGAGAGAGAGAGAGTGTGTGTGTCATGTATTTTCACATGTCTGTCAGTGAAGAATTAAAAGGTTTTTTTTTTTTGGAAAGATGTGGTACAGAAGCAGGAAGTTATAGGAACTTGTGACTTGCCTTCACATAAGAAACCATATAAAATGATATAAAATGATAAAAAGTCAGTATGACTGTTTTGTTCCACAAAAGCTTTTTTTATTAATGTCGTGGATCATCTTGTTCGTACTTTTACTCTTTAATCACCACCTCAGGTGTTACTAATTTAACACCCCTATTTTCAGTAGCCTGTAACTCTTTCTCTCACCACACAACATCTCCTGATAGCTTTAGATATAACTCACAGTTAATTCCTTTAAAACACATGTCAGGCAGTTGCCTTGTTTTTGAGAGGGAGGAAAAGATGGGGGGTGGGGTGTCAGACTTCAAAACAGCAGTAGCTGAGATGAAACACAATTGGAGGAAAGAGAGTTTTTATTTCCGTCCAGCGGCTCTGCTGTAAACATAAGATGAGTGACTCCCAACAGCCTGCACAGTCCATGGAGCCGTGGTTATATTTCATACATTTCTGAAAGTTTTAGCGAGTCCTGTGGATAATAACGGTATACTTGTAAGAGTTGAGTCTCACAGGGAAATTTAAAATACTATTAAATTATAATTTAATAATAATCCTATTAAGTTAATGTCAAGGATTCTGAAGTGAAAAATGAAATAGGGGCGATTAGGGCTAGTTGTCACAAGTTTTATAAATATTTCTTAAAGCGTTTTTTTTTTTTTTTTTCATTTGTTTACCCAAATTATTAAAAAAATGCAAAATATATAGTTTTGAGGAATTCTATTTATATTCAAATTCTAATTAAGACAATCTAAAATTAAGAATATTCTAATTCAGACAATTAAGAAAATGATTAAGAACAAAATAAACATTTGTGTACCCTTGTGAAAAAGAAGTCCTTATTATGTAAATAAAGAATATTCTTAAATATAAACCGAATGTAATGTTTTTATGCACTTAATTGTATGTTAATTGCAATTAAATGAAAACTAATTTTAGTTTAAATGCAATTAGATTATTTTTGTGCTTTCTGACCCAAGTAGGAATTAAGTATATTTACATATGTAATTTCATAATTAATTTTATTGTCTTGAAGCATCTATGAAAAACTAAAGTATACGTTAAAGTCATTTCTGTTGAAAGTTGTATGTATTTGACAATATTTGTAATTACACATTTGTAATGATGAAGTTGCAATTTAGTAGGTTTAAAATATATTTATAAATGAAATATCAAATAACACACTACAATTATGTTGATCAACACATTCAAATATAATTTAATTTTTTTTTTATTAAAATAAACCTTTAATTTGACTTTATTACAAAGTTTACTTTTTAAAGAATGTCATGAGTGTGCTTTCTTTAAGTACACTTAAATTACATTTTATTAATATTACATTATATGCAAGTGCAGTTTTTTTTAATTTGATGTACTATTACTTAAAATTTGATGTACAACAGATTTATTACATTAAATTCACCTTTTTCTTAAATGGAATGACTGAAAACCTTTTTAATTACTGAGATATTGACTGTTTCTGGTCTTACATAAAATGGAAGCTATAACTTTGCAAGAGAAGTTATTAAGTATCCACACATATTATATTATATTATATTATATTATATTATATTATATTATATTATATTATATTATATTATATTATATTAGGTATTTCTGTCTCATTTGCAGATGTGGATCATTTATATAGAGGCCATGGGAGTTGGTTCAATGAAGAGCTGTAGCATACAAATGGGAATAAATCCATCTTGAATGAGGCTATTTTCTGTAAATAAATCTTTAATGAGAACACTAGATAAATGAAAATATTTTGTAGCATTATGCCTCTTGCCTCTATGCTATTTTTGCTGATTGACAACACAAGGCTAAGACAAATAATATACTATACTGAAAATAGAACACACACACACACACACACACACACACACACACACACACATATATATATATATAAACATTGATGGACATTTAAAAATAACAAGAAATAATGTCAACATTGAATTATTAGATATTATTGTTATTAGAGCTACATGAGCCTCCATGAATGGCCTTTGCATTAAGTTTTCACATTTTAAAATAGTAGTTTCACATACTGATACGGCAGAGCTCAAATGAAAAGCAGCGTAACCATGCGACCATGCCAAGCGAGTGGCCAGGGTCACAAAAAGCAGTGCGCTGAAAACTCTTAAGTGGCTCAAAAAAGAGCACATTTGCACACAAATTAACACCTAAAATAGGCTCATGCATCACGCTCATGTCTACATTTTGTGTAATGTTCCATTGACTGAATCTCTTTCGCTTTTTCTCAGCAGTCATGTCAGGAATTCATATAAAGCAAGAACGTAAGTTCAGGGCTTTAGTACAACAAAAAAAGATGTATAAACACCCACATACATAAGCAAGCATACATACAACTATCAGCATTTTCATATATTGATACATACTAAAATTGCAATTAAAGGAATATTCTGGGCCTAATGCAAGTAATCAACAACATTTGTGGCATAACATATGACATGTTGAATAATTAATTTCCACTTTTTTCCCTAGGTTTCATTAAAAAAAAAATAAAAAAAATAAAGACAAAATAGTCAGGGTTACTGTGAGGCACTTGCAATGGAAGTGAATAGAGCCAAACAGATGCAGAAATGTGAAGGTTATAATATTACAAAAGCACTTACAGTACATTAAGTTATGTTTTCATTGAAGCAAAATTTTCAAAAGAGATTTGTGTATTGTTTATGCCAGGTTAAAGAGACTGACAGAGTGTGTCTGCCTCCCCAACAATGCTAGGTAGATTGTTCCAGAGTTTGGGCGCTAAATAGGAAAAGGCAGTTGATTTTGATATTCTAGGTATTTTGAAATGGCCAAAGTTTTGAGATGTCTGCCGTTTTATCACACTGCTTAGTTTTTTGGTTAAGTATTTTAACATTTACATTTTAACATTCACTTCCTTTTTTGTCTCTCTGCAATCCATTTTTTTTAAAGACTAGGAGAGACAAAATCAACATTTGCCACAAGTGCAAGTTAACTTGTGCTGAACCCTGAACATTCCTTTAAACATTCACACACACACTGTGTGGGAAAATACCTTGACTGTTTTATGCAGCAACATAATAAAACATTTAAAAACATTTTTTTTTTTTTTTTTGTGATGTATACATTTGGAATGTTTTATTTCAGTATGCCATATGGTTTCTGCCTGAGCTAGAATACTAAAATACATTTCTTGCACACATGCCCTCGCAATCCTGTTCTTTGTCCATCTCACCACAAACAAACATACACGTAACAGTATTTATCCTTCTCTATTCAACTCTCTCCTCAAGCTTTTCTATGCACTTATATTTACATTCAATGAATGACAGAACATCTGAGAAGCATGTTAACTCCATTCCTCCTTCTTTGTACCCAATAAACTTTATTTCAGCATATACGTGACTTTCATCCACTCAAGTACTTCAGCTTTATTCTCCAGTGCTTCATTCAAACCAAAACATCTCCACTTCTAACAATCCGAGAGTCACCATTTCTGTCGTAACCCCCTAATCTATCATTCCCGAGGCTTGAAATCAAGGGCAAATCCAAAAAACCAACTCTCTGTCTCATCTTGAGATTTGTTGCATCTCTGATCACATTTTAGTTGCATGTTAGCATATTACTCCCCTTTCCAAACCTCCAGCTCCATGCTAACCTTGAATTTAAATTCTACAGGCATTTACTCTCATGTTTCCAGCCTATTTTATCCCACAATTGCTTACTAAAGGAAACAGCTTGTCAGACAAATGCCTATCTTGTGATTCCTTGAACCAGATTTTCACATTGCAACATCTGATCATTCTGCAAACTCTAGTTGTGATTAGATGATAATATTTTTAGTTCTGGGTGTTTTAATCTACCATGAACTTGCAACTCTATGAGTGTTCAGTACAATATTTCATCCAAACCTTCTATACTTCTTTCTTGGGATTTCGCAGCCCATTGGCACAGCTTGGTGTTTCTAGTTATTTCAGTTCCCCTGATCACCTGCCTGCCTCCTATAGCCTTCATTAAGCAGCTGTATCTCTTCCTGGTAACCTCCAGCCTCCTGGTGCTGTCTCCGGCTGTTCTGTCTATGCGCTTCCACTGTATCTGGAATGTGGATGTTAATGTTGTCTGCATCCGGGTTACTTGTGGGGATCAGCAGTGAGTACGAGGCTGTTTCACCTAGGTCACACGAGACAAAACGGTTCTCACGACGAGAGTAGCGTAGTGAAGGTGAGCGTGCGTGTGTGGATGACTGGCTGATGTTGGAGACAATAGACACACTGTCCATGGCCTCTTCATTGTCACAGATCTCCAGAACCTCCAGGTGAATTTTTACGTTGGTGTCTGCGACTCCACACCCTACTCCAACTCCACCACCCCCATTGCTAGAGTTGTTCTCTTCAGCACTAGGTTCGTGACCCACCGATTTGGAGCGATACACCTCGACTTTCTTTGCATTGTTGGGAGAGATCTTAAAGCCATCGCTGCTGACTTCATAGGTGGAGAGGGACAGTGTTTTGCCTGTGGGGGCATGGAGGGAAACGGTACCCTGGAAGGCACATAATGGAATGGCCAACCCAGCTGTCGATCTCTGTTAAGAAAAGACAAAGAGACATGCTTTTAAGAGTCAAACAGTGTGATACACATAAAGACAAACACACACACAAAACAAGGGAAACCTACATTTAAATGCTGCTTTAAAATGTAATATAATGAAAATACTGGAAAAAAAGAGAAATTTTCTGGTTGGTCCATTTGAGTAGCACCTGAAAGGCAATTTTTTTATCTACCCACCCTCATATCACTCCAAACTTGTGACTTTTCCCATGGAAAGACACCTCAAAGCTGCTTTTTTTCTATGCTATGAAAATGGTGATCACCAGTTCAAATTCTGCTGAAATGTTGGTTGGTTTATTAAAAACAAAATGAAAACCTGGTATACAAACTCAGATATCTTTTTTCAAGCTAGACCACTATTCTGCCTTACACTTACACACTGCTCAAAAAATGAAGGGAACACTTAAATCACATATTGGATCTTGATTCAAGTTAAAAATCTTTACTTGTATACATTGTGTTATTAGTTGAGGACAAAATTATGTGACAATGGGTCAGTGGAAGTCATCAACCCACTGAGGCCTGGACTTCAAAATCACACTGAAAATCAAAGTAAATTACAGGTTCATTGAACATGCATGAATTTCATCAAAGCAACTCATAATGTAAGTCAGTAGTGTGTATGGCGTCCATCTGCCTGTATGCACTCCTGACAACATCTAGGCATGCTCCTGATGAGATGGGGGATGGTGTTCTGGGGGATCTCCTGCCAGACCTGGATCAGGGCATCAGTGAGCTCTTGGACAATATGTGGTGCTACTTAGCGGCTTCGGATGCTACACTACATCAAGTTCCAGAGGATCTCAGTTCTATTCAGGTCTGGGGAAGATGAGGGCCAGTCAATTGCATCAATGCCTTCGTCATCCAGAAACTGCCTACAGACTCTGCCTTCATGAGGCTGGGCATTATCATGCACCAGGAGGAACCGTGACCCACTGCATCAACGTAATGTCTGACAATGACAGCTGATGATTTTAACACCAGTAACTAACAGCAGTAGTGGTACCGTTTGCTAGTACATGGAGGTCTATGTGACCTTCCAAAGATATTCCTCCCCAGACCATCACTGACCCACTGCCAAAATTGTCATGCTAGATGATGTTGCAGGCAGCATAACATTTACCACAGCATCTTACAGACACTTTCACATCTGTCACACATGCTCAGTGTGAACCTGCTCTCGTCCATGAAGAGAAAGGGGTGCCAGTGGTCGACCTGTCAATACTGGCCAATGCCACTCGAGCTACATGGTGCTGGGCTATGAGCACAGGCCCCACTAAAGGATGGCGGGCTCTTAGTCTGTTTCTCACAGTTTGGTCAGAAACATACACACCCATAGCCTGCTGGAAATCATTTTTGAGGCCTCTAGCAGTGCTCCTATTGTTCCTTCTTCCACAAAGGATCAGATACTGGTCCTGTTTTGATGAAATACCTCCTTCCGAAATACGAATTGATTAGTTAGCTGGCCCAGTGTGTTGTGATTGGCGAACTGATTAGAGCGTGCTGAGCGAGTTTCATCTACTCAGCTGTTTACTTAATGATGGAATCAGTTTTGCCATACCAATTCGAGCCCGATTCAGATACTGAGAATGTTTACAAACAAGAGAATCATGCAAAACCATTTAAAGCACAAATAAAGGGGTTTTGGAACTGGGGTGGAAGAAATAGCATCTCTTCATATTGTGACTTCACAATATCCAGAAGAAGCTAGCTGTAGTCCAAACGAGCCATTTGGAGTCGTTTTTGAAAAGTTTCTGTTAAAGAGAATATCTCCTTTTAGATTGGACTATGACCTTTGTAACCTTACAGATTTTTTTAATGCTCAAAAATCAACATTACACACTGACTAAAGTTGAAAAAGTATAATAGGACCCCTTTAATTTTTTGAGCAGTGTTTAAAAAAACTACTAAAAAGTGTTTCTCTCTCTCTCTCTCTCTCTCTCTCTCTCTCTCTCTCTCTCTCTCTCTCTCTCACTTTCTCTAAGTTCTTTTCTCTAAGGCACAAAGCAAGCCAGGACTGCTACTGGTGCCCCTTGAAAAATTAGTGCACTATGCCCCTGGTTAAAATATTATGAAAACATTTCTATACTGCAGATAACTATGCCAGCTATGTAACTACCAAACATATTAACATTGTTTCATCATTAAATGAGCTTGTAGTTTATCTAGATAAATGGCAACGCATTTTATTAATGTTTTTAGTGCAATGATGTTTAATGAGTATGCAATTTAGCCATACAGGATGATACTATGCCAGACATGGATATATATATATATATATATATATATATATATATATATATATATATATATATATATATATATATATATATATAGTAGCGTGGTGGTAGCGTCGCTGCTTTCTTAATCAAATAGCTTTTCAGTAGCTAAGCTCTTTTTTTGATCAAGTAGCGTGGTAGCGTCAACAAAAGCTGACGTTACATTATGCAAAGCATTTCTGAAACTCAAGCTCAAATCGGAAATATAACTGCTAAGGATCACTGATCCTGGACCAGTAAAAGTGACGCCACCACCACTAAACCTCGTAACGTCATTCGCTCCTCAAACTGTCAGTCAAACCTCATTATTCTTCCCGCCTCTCTCGTGAATGAAGTGCGGCGCGCAGTTTGGAGGATCTTAGCTTGTTTGCAGTATGAACGTAAATAAAATAACTGTTGATTGAATAAGTACAGCGTTCTCTTTACTCAAGAAACACTATATTTATAAAGGCTAATGTTTTTTGTATTTGAGAAGCGGAGAAGAGTGTCTTAGCATTTGTTGTGAAGTCACAGTCAGATAGCTTGTGAGAAGCGAATAATATAATAAAATACAAAACCAACGACAAATAACAGAAAAAAAAACTGAGCGCCCACATAGCGACAGAAAACTGTACAACCTGCAAGTTCATGATGCCCGTAGATGCCCGTACTGCCTTCGAATGTGGAGTTAATGACGGGGGAAAACATTCGAAACATTCAAAAACTTAGTATTTAAACTTGATTTTGGTGAAACGTTAATAATATAATGAATGACACATGCAACGATGCAAATAAATGTAGCCTAAGTTATTTGAAGGCCTATACATCTGTACAGTAAGATTTCATTAATGTTAGCTAATGTAACTAACATGAACGTACACTGAACAATACATTTATTACAGTATTCATCTTTGTTAATGAAAATACAGTCGTTCATTTGTAGTTCATGTTAGTTCACAGTGCATTAATTAATGACAACAAACACAGCTTGATTTTAATAATGCATTAGTAAATGTTGAAAGGTATTGTTCATTCTTAGTTCGTGTTACCTACACTAGTTAACTAATGTTAACTAATGAACCTTATTGTGAAGGGTTACCATTTACATTTAGTCATTTAGCAGACACTTTTATCCAAAGCAACTTACAAATGAGCACAATGGAAGAAATCAAAATCAACAAAAGAGCAATGATATATAAGTGCTATAAAAAGTCTCAGTTAGCTTAACGCAGTACATGTAGCAAGTTTTTTTTTTTTTTTAATTTAGTTTTGCTTTTGTTAATTGTATAATAAATAAAAAAAAAGATAGAATACAAAAAGATTAGAGAAGCAAGTGTTAGTTTTTTTTTTTGTTTTTTTTTTAAGAAAACAAGCAGTAAGTAAATAAATAGTTTTTTAGAGTGCAAGTCTTTTATTTCTTGATTCTTGAAGACTGATTTTTGTTGCCAAATTGATTTGGAACAGCTGTTGAATAAACAACTAAAGCTGAACTATTATGGCTGTCTATCTGCTTGACTGACGGTTGTATTGATCACACTGAGAGAGCATTGACTTGGTATGATGTTGGTTCAATATAAAAATAATTTTTTTTAAAAAAAATAGCTTAGATGTAGTAAACTACTTTTGCCGTGTTGCTGTAGCTTAGCTTGCTACATTTCACAGGGCTGTAGCTTAAGTGTAGTGAAGCTTAGGCTGATTTATACTTCCTGTTAGCTTAGCTTACTACATTTTCCAAGTAGCTTGCCCAACACTGTATATATATAGAAGTAAATATATATATATATATATATATATATATATATATATATATACATTTTTATATAATTTTTAAGGTCCAAAGCTCTAAATTATACACAACGTCAAAAGCATTTAAAATCAGTCCAATAAATGTGACTCCTTTTGTCAGACTTTTTCTGTGAGTTAATGAGCCCTGTGTATATATTAGGCCCATCGAGAACAAAAAGCTCTGGTCAAATTACAACAAGGTCCATAAACACCCATGGTTCCATTGTGCTATCTTTCTCCCATCAGCAACTTCATTCATATACAGTAACGTCACACTACAGAAAAATTCAGTTTAGAAGCGTAGTCATTATCATTGATATGCTCCTTTCACAATAAAGAGAGACAGTCGGCATGGAGCCTGCACTTAATAGATTGAAATGCCACTCTTGACTGAGGACTGTGAATAATTCAGGCATTTTGATCTGATTTCATCTGACCATTCAGCACAGCAGCCATAGATAAGGATCTCTCCCTATACCTTCTTTCATTCCTTCTCTCTTGTTACATTAGAAAGGCTGAGGAATGAGATGTCAACAATATGACATGTGCCTCATGTAGGCTTTGCCCAAAACACAGCATATCATTCAAATGAAATAATGCTCATCAAAGGCTCTAGAGACCATGTGACTGGGGAAAGGGCATGACTTGCATGTGAGTTCACCCACCGGATGAGTTAGAGGCACTGGGGTGATGGAAGGATAATAACCACATCAGAGTTGAGGCAGGAAAGCAGACAGAGAAAATGGCAAAATGCAAACAAGGCCCAGGCTTTTTATGATGTTTATGATTATGTGTCCTAGTGGCCTAGTTTCCCCATAATTCCCCTGCGAGTCGGTCTATATGCAGTGAAGAGTGTATATGCAGATTCCCAATCACATGAATCCTCCATTACACCTACATAAATATAGTCTCGCATTGCCAGACCTTCAGACTAACGGCTGAAGGTCTGGAAATCATGGCAGCTTTCATTGGTCAAGGCCCGCCCATGAGGCCGTTTGACCGACATGTCAAACAATTAATCACAGTTCGTTTCACTTAGCATCATGTTTCGGGGCGTGGAAATGTCGGACAATAACAGACTCTCGGACATATTTGAAACATTCTATGCCGCAAACTTTAAATATTTCACATACTTTTGAAACTCCAGTGTTTAGTTGATACTGATGAGCACTCGTTGTCACAGTTGTAAACACTACAGCTTTCTTCTTTAGTGATGGGGTTTGGCGTCACGGCATCTTTGTTTCCAGGCGGAACATTAAAGAATGTGACACGCACGTCTCCCGGAAATCCTGTAGAATTCAACCAACCCGATGACAACTTCGACACTCCTGAAGTGTTTCCACTTTTGTGTCCCATATGCATCAGACATTTAGCCAACGGTCCATAGGCGTGATCTCTGAGGCTGAGACTAACATAAATAAAATGCCTCGCTTACTCATGAAAATTTCTGATTTCTGTTTATAGAACAACTCATCTTAATCTTACACAAATGACCTTTTGCAATCATAAATATGACCTGAGTTCTCAATATACTCGGAATTACTAATCAGCCCCAGGTTAATCGGTGCTAGCTCTGACCTCTCCGCCTACTCTGGGTCATTGCCACTGGAGGATCTGAAGGTCTAAGCTGTGATCTAGCTTCCTTCTTTCAGTGGCAGATACACAGTGACAGTCATAGTCTTATGTGCTGCAGCAACCCAGTGGGGTTTCCAAATCACAAGACGGTATTTCATAAACCTGCTGTTTTGGCAACAATTCCTTGCTACATGCTAAGAGCTTAAAGTAACCCAACTGTATTTTTCTCTTTGCAACTTACAATTATCCGCTGTTTCAAAGTGATGGCTTGCAGTATAGCCCACTGTAGCGGGGCACAAGGAGGAACTGCCTTTGTTGTCATAAATCCTATATTCCTCATAGCAAAAAGGCTTTTAAAAGAGAAACCAAAAATTGTTTTCATCATACTGAATGGTACCAAAATAAGTGAAAGAAGGACTGTAATGAAACAAATTTTCTCTGATCTTGTAAAATAAATGGGTTCTATGTACTATGAAAACTTATAATATGTTCACCAATACAAAAAGACCATCTACAGAAAGACCAACAAACCTGACCACATTTAAGCATCAACAATAATTGTGTACTTTCAATAATTGTGTAAATCGAGATCACAAAAAAATATGTATGCATGGATGGATGAAATGTTTTCTCTAGATTTTGCTGTGGTTCTGTGGAAATTTTTCATATTCATCCAATAGAGCATTTTGAGGTCAGCCACTGATGTTGGACAAGAAGGCATGGCTTGCAATTTCAGTATCAGTCCATCCAAAAGGTGTTCGATGGGGTTGAGGTCAGGGCTCTGTGTAGGCCAGTCAAGTCATCCAACCATTTCTTTATGGACCTTGATTTGTGCACTGGGGCACAGTCATGCTGGAATAGAAAAACACCTTCCCCAAACTTTTTCCATAAAGATAGAAAACTGCCAAACAGAGAAACATGATTCATCTATCCACAGAACACGTTTCCACTGCTCCAGAATCCAGTGGCAGCGTGCTTTACACCAATCTATCTGATGCTTGCCATTGTTTTTGGTGAAGTGAGGCTTAGCAGGGATGAATTTTCACAAACTAACTTATTGCAAAGGTGGCATCCCATCATAGAATCACACTTGAATTCACTGAGCTCTTCAGAACAACCCTTTTTTCCCACAAATATTTGTAAATGCAGACTACATGGCTAGGTTTGTGATTTTATTCGCCATATACAGTATACTGGCAATGGGTCTGATTGAAACACCTGAATTCAATAATTAAAAGATGTGTCTCAACACACTTCTACTATTGTCCATATAGTGTAGACAGATAGACATATAGATAGTTAGATCTTTACTGAAAAGTGTTTAAATTATACTTTTCATACTTGTTCAATGAAACATAAACAGTTATTGCACATGCACCTGTGGAACAGTCCTGAAGACACTTATGGTTTGCAGGCGATAGGCAATTAAGGGCATATTTATAATAACTTAGGACAGGAAAGAGACCTTTCTCTGAGTGCCAGAAAAAAAGATGCCCAAGCTCCTTGCTCACCTACGTGAACATGCCATAGACCTGCTGCAGAGAGGCATGAAGACTGCAGATGTGACCAGAGCAATAAACTGCAATGCCTGTAATGTAAGAAGACAGTGCTACCGGGAGACAGGTAGGACAGCTAATTCATCTTTACAGAAGCAAACCACATGTTACCATGTGTGCCCCCAGGCATGTTCAAGAACTTGCAAGAGCCTTGGTGGACGAATGAGGCAAGGCAACATCTCACAGCAAGAAGGATGAGTATTCAGTTTTTTCTCAGTTATTAAACTTCTTATTTCTAACAAATATGAATGTTTTAACACCAATTTGCTGGAAATGGAATTTGAAAATGAAGAGGAAGTTTATTTTTTGTTGAGTTTATAATACAACACAACCAAGAAAAAGATGAAATCATGTTTAGCTTGTTGCTACTTCCAGTTAGAACAGAGGTGCCTAATCCTGTTTCTGGAGATCTACCTTCCTGCAAAGTTCCCTGAACAAAGACACCTAAACCAGCTCATTAAGACCTATGCCACATTCCAGGCAACTCGTAACTCGTGGTTTTCCAACCTTCTACCATTGAAAGTGCACTAGATCGGCAGTCAAACCCGTCACTTCCCACCCGTGAACTCATACTAGATCGATGTACTCCTAGTTCCGAGCTCTGACGTCACATAGCCTGTGCTCAACAATGGCAGCCCCTAAGGATAATATTGCCTACGGATGCATTGTTTATGCAAGTGGTACACAGTGAGAAATATACTTTAGTACAATATAACTTTGCAATAAAATTAATAGTCTAGCTACAATTCCTTGCACTCAGGCAATTTGGCATGACTTGCCTGGAACGCTACAAAGTCATGAGTCGTGGTTTTGAAGTTGTGACTTACGGGCTCAAAAGCCTGCCTGGGACACAGCATTATTACAGACAGGTTTTTGGGAGCAGGGATGGAACTGAACTCTGCAAGCAGGTAAATCTCCAGGAACAGGATTGGGCACCTCTAAGGTAGAGAAACATTAAAGGGTTAGTTTACCCAAATATTAAAATTATGT
Source organism: Cyprinus carpio (assembly GCF_018340385.1). Classification (NCBI taxonomy): domain Eukaryota; kingdom Metazoa; phylum Chordata; class Actinopteri; order Cypriniformes; family Cyprinidae; genus Cyprinus; species Cyprinus carpio. The sequence continues at coordinate 12,510,925 of NC_056589.1, forward strand.
CATTAATGACTCACCCTCATGTCGTTCCAAACCCGTAAGACCTCCGTTCATCTTCAGAACACAGTTAAAGATATTTTAGATTTAGTCCGAGAGCTTTCAGTCCCTCCATTGAGAATGTATGTACGGTATACTGTCCACGTCCAGAAAGGTAATAAAAACATCTTCAAAGTAGTCCACATCAGAGGGTCCGTTAGAATTTTTTGAACCATCGAAAATACATTTTGGTCCAAAAATAGCAAAAACTACGACTTTATTCAGCATTGTCTTCTCTTCCGGGTCTGTTGTGAGTGCGTTCACAACACTGCAGTTTAGTGATATCCGGTTCGCGAACGAATCACTCGATGTAACCGGATCTTCTTGAACCAGTTCACCAGATCGAACTGAATCGTTTGAAACGGTTCGCGTCTCCAATAAGCATTAATCCACAAATGACTTAAGCTGTTAACTTTTTTATGTGCCTGACACTCCCTCGGAGTTAAAACAAACCAATATCCCAGAGTAATTCATTTACTCAAATACTGACTGAACTGCTGTGAAGAGAGAACTGAAGATGAGCACCGAGCTGAGCCAGATAACAAGCGAAAGACTGACTCGTTCTCGAGTCAAGAACCGGTTGCATCGGTTTTTTGGATCACCAGTAGTGATGGGAAGTTCTGTTCTTTTCCGTGAACTGGTTCTTTCAGACAGTTCGATTCAATAAACCGGTTGAAGAAAACTGTTCACCAGTTCTTTTGCGCTCGACGTAATGACTTCATTGGCGATGATTGCCCTTGATTCAAGCCCTCGGTTTACCCGCGCTCATAACATTAGCACAGAATCAGTTCAGAATCAATCATCAAGAGAACCAGTTCGGTTCAGACGCACTGTGTGTCAGTCTGCTTCACGCTGAATCATGCATACGCAGTATCATCAGCTCCTCGGTTCTCGAACCGGACGCGTCCGACAGAAAAGGTTCTTGACTCGAGAACGAGTCAATCTTTCGTTCATTATCTGGCTCGGCTCGGTGTTCATCTTCAGTTCTCTCTTCACAGCAGTTCAGTCAGTATTTGAGTAAATGAATTACTCCGGGATATTGGTTTGTTTTAACTCAGAGGGAGTGTCAGCCACATTAAAAAAGTTAACAGCTTAAGTCATTTGTGGATTAATGCTTATTGGAGACGCGAACCGTTTCAAACGATTCAGTTCGATTTGGTGAACTGGTTCAAGAAGATCCGGTTACATCGAGTGTTTCATTCGCGAACCGGATATCACTAAACTGCAGTGTTGTGAACGTGCTCACAATAGACCCGGAAGAGAAGACAATGCTGAATAAAGTCGTCATTTTTGATATTTTTGGACCAAAATGTATTTTCGATGCTTCAAAAAATTCTAACGGACCCTCTGATGTCACATGGACTACTTTGAAGATGTTTTTATTACCTTTCTGGACGTGGCAGTATACCGTACATACATTCTCAATGGAGGGACAGAAAGCTCTCGGACTAAATCTAAAATATCTTAAACTGTGTTCTAATGATGAACGGAGGTCTTACGGGTTTGGAACGACATGAGGGTGAGTCATTAAAGACATAATTTTAATATTTGGGTGAACTAACCCTTTAAAGTACTTAAGCATGTTTCATATTCAATTTATTTCAATTAAATATTTGAATTAATCCAGTAATGATGAAAAATGTATTTAGGTGGAAAAATTTTATTAAAGGCTCAAAGTTTAATACATTGATCTAAATGATGTTAGTGGAGGAAGAGAGTCAGATCAATGCCAGTCCTCATATTCCACTATACACAATCTATAAACCTTTTAATACACAGGCATACATCAAAGTTGCTCCAATTATTAAATGAACTGTCCTTGTATATTTGCATTTACAATAGAATTGATCCAATACTGAAACAGTGAACTGGATGTGTGAATGGTGAGACCACGCCTGTACAAGGCAGCAGGGCAAATCTTAGCAAAACAGCAGTCAATCATGTCAATGTGTCTGACTAAGAGCCTCTGTCTGTTCCTACAGTCTGAATTGTATTCCTGACACAATACATCCATTGTGGAAATACACAGAAATGGCTTGTTTGTTTGTTGTAATGAAAATAATCTACATAATAATTTGTCCAGTTGGAGGGACTTTCTATGCAGGGGCACTACTGTAATTTTAATCGAATGGCTTATTTTTGCATGGCTCTGTTATAATTAGATAAATCTGTTTTGGAAAGCATGAGGCCATTTATTTTCTATTAAACTCATCAGCTCCATTAACAGTCAAGATGAATAATCCTTTTACTTCCAGCACAGTCCAGCTCCTGAAGAGCAGTGTGTATCTAAGCTTTATGATTTACCCTTGTAAACATTAAATAAATAAGAGATATAGCCAATACAGCTGTCTATAAGTGATTCAAATATTTAATAATAACCATTTCAGGATGTTGTGGTGGTGAATATCTAGTTTAATGTTATCAGCATAATTCAGAAGAGGCAGAATATTAACAATTATTAGTAGTACTAAGTGAAAGTTTGAAAGAAAGTTTTTATCAAAGAAAATTTGATAAATTCATAATAATCTACTTAAAATTATGATGAAACAGAAGCGGAGAGATTGTTTCTTCCATATTATGACATACAGTACATCTGAATGTGACAGATTATCTAAAATGAAACAAAATGTTGCAGAGGGATTTAACAGGGTTTTATCCATCGGTTGCTAATTAGAGATTTAGATTTTATATTGTATTACACTCAAAAATTAATGTAGATATGTAAAACTGCACTGGAACAGCTATCAGCGTGGACCATAGTCACCGATCACGTTTTTATTGCAGTCCATGAGTAGCCTAACCTATTCGCTCCTCATATGAGTGAGAGAAGAAGCGCCGCCAGCGCGTCCAGTTTTATGTAAACAAAACTGGATGCTCTCCCTCTCTCTCAGATATTACAAGTGCACGTTATGCATTGGGCAGTGGGCACCAACCGGCAGAAACATAAATCTGCACCTATGGCATGGACAATGAAACAAAACCTTATTAGAGTCGTAATGCGGTGCAGAAGTGTGCAGTGTGTGTGCTTGCCCACATCTAAATTTGAAATAATGAACCTGAGCGTGTAAAAGAGGCGATGTGAAAGGCTAATTTTCATGTGTGCGGGGCTCCATTTTTATGGTGAGAAGAGAGGAAAGGTTGAGAAAGCACTCCAGGTTAATTTTGAAATGTACCAGATTTACATATAGTGTCACAGTGTCTGGTTGTTGTGTCCTGGACTGGCCACATGATGGGGTTCTCCCCTTTCACTATTACATGCTATGACCTCTACTTCCCATAGTCCTTTGCCTAGTCTTTTCTGTTCTGATTGTCATTACCTGTAGGTCATTTACTCATTATCTCATCAGTATTTAGGCCCTGTCCACACGGAGATGTTACACTGTATACGCATAAATTTTGTATTGTGTAGGCGTTTAATCCACACAGCTCCGGCGTTTTGGGAGAGTGAAACCGATATTTTTTGAAACTGGGTCCCAGAGTGGATAAATCTAAAAAACACCGCCCTTGTGTTTTCGTGTGGACAGCGAATCTGTGTATTTTCTGAAACGATGACATCACTAGCCTACGTTTCCCCCTAGTCAGACACCACTACGTCACATAACAGCAACAACAACATGAACAAACACTGATAGATTGTCTTTTTATTAACTAACATTAACACAGATTAATAAACATATTGTTCCATGTTTGTTTGTATACTGTGCGCAAGGTTTATGCCAAGTCTTTGTCTCCATTTTTAGTGTATCTCTGTGGCAGAATTACAGCGCCACATACTGGTATGGAATGTATACTACATAGTTTTGTGTCGGTTTTGTGGTTTCGTGTGGACGCAGATATTTCTTGAGATGAGGAAAAAAAGACTGGATAGGGAAAGCTCTGGCTTCATGTGGACATAGCCTTATACCATGCTCTCTCTGTCTTTTGTAGCTGCAGTATTGAATTCGTTACTTTGTGTTTCCTGGTACCCTGTGCTTTTGGATCATATTTTTGTGGTGTTTTTTCTTGTTGCTTTGTACTTGATTATTGTTTGTATTTATTTAAACTGCATTTGGATCTAATTTTGCCTTCTCCTGGTATTGCATAACAGAATACTGCAGCCATCTCTAGATCCAGTAGTTTTTTGTTTTGTGTCTCTCCCTTTATTTTGGACTATGGATCTTCGGATTTCCCCTCCTGCCATGTGGAAGGAGCAAATGGACGACTTTGATGGCTTTGAGGCAGCAGGGAATGGAGATAGGAGATTTTGCCCAAACTTTTTGGAGCCTTGCGTTGGGGCTGAAATACAATAATGGGGCGCTCAAGGATTTCTTTAATGCGTGCCTGGACTATCCTCTATCCCATTGGGAGATGGAAGGACTTGGACTCCTGGACTACTGGGGCTTCGCCAGATAGTCAGATGGCGAAGTCACTGGGCTACACCAGGCCAACCAGAAACCTTCTGCAGGCATTTTCCCACCAACCCTGGCCTTTCGACTCCCATGGAGAAGTGGAGGACGAGAAGGAGGAGGGCAGCAAAGACCCCTCTAGTGGTCCCAAATCCGGTGGTCCTGGAGGACCCGACTCCGGTGGTGCAAAGTCTAGTGGTCCGGGAGGACCCGACTCCTGTGGTCGCAGGTCCAGTGGTCCTGAGTCCAGTGGTCCTGGAGGACCTGACAGGTCTCTAGTCCTGTGGTCCTGGAGGGCCTGGCTCCTGTGTTCCCAAGTCCGGTGGTCCTGGAGGACCCGACACTGGTGGTCTCAGAGGTTGCCACAGAGCTGCTCAATTTCACTGCTGCTGACATAATCAAGAAGGCCATTTTTGCCTTTGGCCTCTAGACTGTTCTGCATGTATGGGAGCATTCAAAGTCCACTCCAGAATCTGCTCCAGTCCAGAAGCCCTCAGAGTCCACTCCAGAGTCTATTTCAGTCTGGGAGCTCTCAGAGCCTGCTCAAGAGCATGGTTCAGTAAGGGAAACTTCAGAGTCCCCTCAAGAGCCCACTCCAGTCTGTGAGTCTGCTCTAGAGCCCACTCAAGTCTCTGAGACCACTCCAGAGCTCGCTCCAGTCCAGGAGTCCTCAGAGTCCACGCAAGAGCCTGCTCCAGTTCAGGAGCCCTCCGAGTCCACTCCAGAGCCCGCTCCAGTCTGGGAGTCCTCAGAGTCCACTCAAGAGGCTGCTCCAGTTCAGGAGCCCTCAGAGTCTGCTCCAGAGCTCGCTCCACTCCAGGAGTTCTCAGAGTCCACTCAAAATCCTGCTCCAATCCAGGAGCCCGGGAGTCCACTCAAGAGCTTGCTCCAGTCCGGGAGTCCTCAGAGTCCACTCAAGAGCTCGCTCCAGTCCGAGAGCCCTTCAAGTCCACTCCAGAGCCTGCTCCAGTTCGGGAGCTCTTAGAGTCCACTCTGGAGCCTGCTGCTGGCCCGGTGGCCGGTTCGGCGTCACCTAAACTCCTTTCCCTGCTGGCGCCGCCCAGACGTCGCTCCCTGCCGGCTCCAACCAAGTTCCTAGCTCTGCCTGCTCCACCCTGGCCACCTTCTCTGCCAGCCCCGCCCTGGCACCCTGGTTTGCCTCTGTCTCCAGGTCCTCTTCCACTACACGGACCTGGCCCACTATCCCTCCCCCTGATGTGCCTCCTTTCCACCTCCCTCCTGAACTTTTGTGTTTTCTGGTGGAGGGTCTGGTATCTGCTCCTTAGAGGAGGGGTAATGTCACAGTTTCTGGCTGTTGTGCCCTGGACTGGTTGTTCTGGATTATTATTTGTATTTAATTAAACTGCATTTGGATCTAATTTTGCCTTCTTCTGGTATTCTGTGACATATAGGCTATATATAAAGTTGATAAGCAGTTAAATGTGTTGGTTTACACACAAAGAAAAGTGTAAGCTTTTAATAGGTCCAAGAATAAAATGATTAATTTACTTAGCATGTTAAATTTGATTTACAGAACTTTTGTACTGTTTTCTAACAGTTTTGACTTGAATAAAGAGAGAAAACTTGCACGTAACATTTTCATAAGCATTTTGTTATCATAGACAAATATTGTGATGTATCATTATAGAATTGTTTAGCAATATAACAATTATCGCAGAATCGCTGCATCATGATATTATCGTTACCGAGAGCCATGTATCGTGATTCATATTGTATCGTGAGGTACCCTGCAATTCCCACCCCTGATATATATATATATATATTAGTGGTGGGCCGTTATCGGCGTTAACGTGCTGCGTTAACGTGAGACTCTTATCGGGCGATAAAAAAAATATTGCCGTTAATCTATTCTCAAAGTTGGCTTGGGAGCTGGGTCTATAATACGCAAGCTATGATGACTTTCACCGTGATAGTTTAGCGCGGATGTATACCTGTATACAGTATTGCACTGTAGGGGGTGAGAACGAGTCTTCGAACCTGTGTGTATGCCTACTGTGAAATTACCAAGATTCCCCAAAAAAAACCTTGACAAGGCTCACGCCTGTTTCACACATACTCCATCTGCAGTGCGTATGCAGTCCGTGTACTTTACGTATGTGGTGCAGAAGCAGCACGGGCTCATTGTGCTTTCACACAGGACGCGTTTGCAGTCCGCTACTGATCTGCCGCTGTTTAGTCCACAAACACAACATTTGTTCATCATTCTATATTTCAAACTGTAAAAAAATAAAAAATTGACTATTATCACAGAACAGTAACAGTCTTTCATAATCATAGACATTAGTTTAAACTTAATAAATATAAACAACATATTATTCATGCATTTGACTTCTAGGTTTGTATAATAAGCTGCTCAAGAAAGCAGCAAAACATTTTAAACACAAACAATTAGCCTACTTTTCTTGTTGGGATATCGCAAATATTTAAAATTAAAGCACCACTGACAGAAACAGTCGACTCTCGTGCCTTTTGCAAAAATCTTTATTATAAATATTATTATAAATTATAAACTATTATTATAAATCTTTATTACAAGCAATCGCACGGTTCTTAATGAACTTTGTTTTTCTGCTTCCATAAAAGTGCATAGGCCTATATCATGTTGCCTCGTTTATCTAAAGGTGCTCTTTTTCTTGTTTTAAACCTAGCCAAAAAAACCATGTGTTGCGTGGTGAAAACACAGTAGGCTTTAATTAGTATACATTTATTGTGAAATTACTGCATTTCCGTGTCAATCCATGTTCATTTTTCCCGCGAACAATGCGCCATCATTGTAATTCAGCGCATGCAGCACAGCAAAAATAGACTTGGTAAGTAAACGATCGCTGCACTGCTGCAGACGCACTGCTCCTGGAACGCACTGACGGACCACAACCACGTGTTCCCTTATCAAAAGCTACACTCGATGCTGCGCTCAATAGCGCTAATGAGAACATTCTTTGTTCGCGCCGGTTGTGAAGCATGTGTGTCAAACACGCCAAGAATTGGCTTTAAATAACCTCGGTAGGTGACGTCATTGGTTACGTGCACCTGCAGGTTATAAATAGAGACGTGAAACGGACACATCTTCAGGTTTCTTTGTCTTCAGAGACCGCATTGGTGTGTGTGTGTGTGTCACGCTGCTGAAAGCATTATAGTTTTTAAAAGGAAGCATGTTGAGAGAGAAAAAAAAAAAAAAAAAAAAAAAAATGATTTAAATAAAAATATATATAATATATATATACAAAGACAGCAATTGCTCCCTGCCAAGCTATGTAGCAACATCTACACTTGGATGGAACGCATTTTCATGCTGTGGGTCAGACTAGTGCTGCCATGCACACCACGGGTTCTGCAGGCACATCAGGCTGATCTCCTTAAAGATCTGAGCGCCAGAAGGAGACTTTTAATACGTTTCTCACTCACTGTGCTCAAGTGTCGGGGCTGTCAAAGAGAAAAAAAAATAAAAATCCGGCTCCTCTGGGGCAGAAGGCTCAAAGAAAGAGTGTGGCGAGTTGTGCGCCCCCTTGTAAGACTGGGGAGCAGCTTGTAGCACTTGGCAGCCGCAGATGGAGCTGGACCTAAGTAGGGTCATTACGACCAAAGCAAGGGCCTTAAGCTGTGCCCAGGACAAAAAGGGTGTGTCCCCCTCAGGGAGGGCCATGGAAAATTCCAACAGAAGTGTAGGGCTCCTTCCTGGCACCCTTAGGGGATCACTGAACAACCTCCGTCACCACCGGTGTTTCGGAGGGCAGTGGCCTCCAATGAATTGTTACATGCTCTGTTGTCTCCTGCCACGTACCAGGACACCAGACATCTAACCCCCCCCCCCACAACAAACAAACAAAGTGTCAAAATTAGTGCCCTTTTCGGAGAAGCTGGCAGCGTGGAAGCTACTGCCAAATATCTCCCCATGAGTGGAAAGGACTGTAACGAAAGGTTACAGGATTCAGTTTGCATATCGTCCTCCGCGTTTCAACGGCGTGGTCTCACTTCTGTGAAACCGGAACGTGCATATCTGTTGACACAGGAATTGTAGACTCGGTTGGTCAAAGGGGCCATAGAATGTGTTCCCCTGCCAGACAGAGAGTCAGGCTATTACAGTCGGTATCTCTTGATTCCCAAGAAAGACGGGGGGCTGCGTCCAATCTTAGATCTTCGTGGGTTGAACCGCTGCCTCAGAACATACAAGTTCAACAGGCTGACAATCAAAATGATTGTTTCTCAGATCCAATCGGAGGATTGGTTTGTGACAATTGATCTAAAGGACACGCATTTTCATATAAAAATATATGCCACAACTCAGGAGGTTCCTGAGGTTCGCTTTCGGGGGCGAAGCTTACCAGTATCAGGTTCTTCCATTCGGCCTAGACTTGTCATCCCGCACTTACACAAAATCCATGGATGTACTTCTGGCTCCTCTACGACTCCAGAGCATCCACATTTTAAATTATATGAACGACTGGGTGATTCTGACCCAGTCTCAAGAGCTTGCGCTTCGACATCAGGATGTCGTCCTAGCTCATCTCGAATATCTGGGGTTGAGACTCAACGCCAAGAAAAGCGTTCTCTCTCCTGCTCAGAGGACAACGTATTTGGGGGTGGTATAGGATCCGATCACAATGCGGGCACAGCTGTCTCCTGCACGTGTCGAATCCATTCTAACCACCCTAAAGAACATCAAGCTAGGCCAGAAAGTCACGGTTCATCACTTTCAGAAAAGTTTTAGGTCTCATGGCAGCTGCATCCACGGTGATACCTTTGGGCCTCCTGCACATGAGATTGTTTCAGTTGTGGCTCAGAGCCAGGGGATTTCATCCAAGGGCCAATCCCTAGAGGCAAATAAGGGTTACGCGCCAGGGGCTTCGTACCCTATCTATGTGGTTCAGACCCCGGTTTCTGACTTTGGGTCCCACTCTAGGTCCGTGTTGTCATCGCGAGATGCTAATGACAGACGCTTCCCTCATGGGCTGGGGAGCGGTCTTAGATGGCCGTCCAGCCCAGGGGATCTGGAGAGGTCATCTTCTCGAATTGGGCACATCAATTGCCTCGAAATGAAGACTGTATTTCTGGCCCTGAAATACTTCCTCCAGTAGTTAAGAGGCTACCATGTCCTAGTGCGGGGGGACAACAAATCTGTAGTCTCTTACATAGATCGCCAGGGCAGACTGCGGTAGCGCCGCTTGAACGAGTTAGCGCAGCAGGGTCTGCTTTGAGCACAGGACAAGTTCCTGTCCCTCAGGGCGATTTACATTCCTGGGCATATGAATGTGGGAGCACACTTGCTGTCCAGACAAGCTGTGAAACACGGGGAATGGAAACTCCACCCCAAAGTAGTCAGTCAATCTGGGATTGCTCTGCTCCCGGGAGTCCTAGCCAGGGTCCGTCGACAGGGGTCTCGCCTCTTACTGATAGTGCCCCGTTGGCCGACCAGAGTCTGGTTCTCAGATCTAATATCCCTCCTCGATGGCTCGCCGTGGGCGATTCCGATCAGGAGAGATCTTCTCTCTCAGGCGCAGGGGGACAGTATTTCATCCCGGCCCGAGCTCTGGAACCTTCATGTCTGGCCCCTGAGGGGGACCAACTAAGAGATGCTGGCCATTCAGCAGATGTAATAGAAACTATTCTAAGTGCTAGGGCTCCCCTCCACTAGAAGAACTTATGCCCTCAGATGGCGTGCTTTCGAGGGCTGGTGCAAGACACACCATGTAGACCCAGCTCACTGCCAAATTGTTTCAGTACTGGAGCTCCTGCAAGAGAAAATGTCCTCAGGCACATGCCGTAGTACTCTCAGAACTTACATGGCCGCTAGTTTGGCTTGCCATGTTTTGATTGACAGGGTTTCTGTGGGAAAGCACCATCTAGTCGCCCCGCTTCATTCTTGGGGCTAAGCGGTTGAGGCCACCCACTAGAGATACGGTCCCTTCATGGGATTTAGCCATAGTGCTCGAAGGGCTGGCTGGCACCCCTTTCGAACCATTAGAATCAGCGCCTGACAGGCTTCTGACTCTAAAGATGGTTTTTTTCTTATGGCCATTACCTCTCTAAAGAGAATTGGGGATTTACTGGCTTTGTCAGTCCTGCCTTCCTGCTTAGATTTTGCCCCTGTGCGAGTCAAAGTTATTTTGCATCCTCACCCTAATTATCCCCCGAAGGTTCCTTTCTCGACCATACATCCGGTCATTCTCGAAGCCTTCTATCCTCCGCCATTCACGACAGCGGAGCAGGAAAGACTTCACTTACTGTGTCCAGTACATGCTCTTCAATTTACGTCCACCGCATTAGCCAGTGGCGTAAGTCAGAGCAACTTTTCACATGCCATTGGGGGCCGCAACCGGGGGGCAGCTGCCACCAGGCAAACAATTTCACATTGGGTGAGGGATGCTATTGCCCTAGCCTACGAGGCGCGTGGTCAGACTTCGCCTCTAGGAGTTAGGGCCCATTCAATCAGGGGGGTTGCATCTTCAATGGCTTTAGCAAGAGGTGCGCCCTTGCAACAAGTGTGTGATGTGGCAGGTTGGTCCTCTCCGCACACATTTGTCAGATTCTATAGCTTGGATGTCCATGCTACTCCGGGCTCGCATGTCCTTGAGTCGACATCCCAGAGTCATGTCTGAGACCTCTTCGATGTTGTGCGCACACACTACACAACCCTGGGGGTCCAGACAATTACAGTGCGGCGGCGTTGGTATTCTCGTTCCCATTAGCGCTATTGAGCGCAGCATCGAGTGTAGCTTTTGATAAGGGAACGTCTCGGGTTACTTGACTGTAACCCTGTAACCCTCAATGCCGCACTGTCGATGTGCCTGGACGTCTCTTCAGACAAAGGGGTAACCTGAAGATGTGTCCGTTTCACGTCTATTTATAACCTGCAGGTGCACGTAATCAATGACGTCACCTACCGAGGTTATTTAAAGCCAATTCTTGGCGTGTTTGACACACATGCTTCACAACCGGTCGAACAAAGAATGTTCTCATTAGCGCTATTGAGCGCAGCATCTCGTTCCCACTTTTTCAGGGAACAGGGTTACAGTCAAGTAACCCGAGACAAACGCTGGAATCCGTTAACATGGGTGCGTAAAAAAAAAATGAAAAAAAAGCAACGCATACGCACTGCAGACAGAGTATGTGTGAAACAGGCGTAATGTTGTTTGCAACTTGTGCAATGCGGATTTAGTTTACTAAAGGAGTTCTTCCGGTCTCAAGTACCACCTAAACGCAAAGCATCCCTTAGCTAATGCGGAAGATGCCGAGCCAAGCAATATAGCGCAGTGGAAGAGTTGTCGTCAAACTACTATGTTTGAGTGCAGCACAGCTCTATCAGTACTAACAAGTACTGTAGTAACAAGTACTTAGTTAGTCTTAGTCTTACTGAACATAATTTGAATGCCTTCGGCAGAATTCAAATGAGCCATTTTAATCTAGATTAATCTAGATTAATTCCAAGATTACAGTGAGATTAATCTAGATTAAAAAAATTAATCTATGCCCACCACTAATATATATATATATATACAGTATATGAATTTTGAACTATGAACCAGCTTGTTTATGTTTACAATAATGAGTTAAATTAAAAACAAATAACAAATACCAGTTTCTACCATGAAACAGCATGACAGACTGCTTTTGTACAGCTAAAATAACTGAAAGTGGCTGACACCAGAAGCTTTGCACATTCAGATTGAAAATGGTTGTGTCAACTATTACATGAAAAATAAGGTAGATAACATGGATTGACAAAATAGATTTAGGGCGAATTTTCATTTCATGCAAACTTTCCTGTAACACTAACTGTAAGCAGTTAATATAGAAAGGCCAATAACAATTAATTGTATTCAGATCAAGCTGAGACAATTGGTTTATCATAAATGAAGAAACTAAAAAAAAAAAAAAAAAAAAATTAAGATAATCTTAATCTTAATAATCTTAATTAATAATCTTAAAATTTGTATGTAATATTACTTTGAAAATTATTCATAGTTTTGAAAAACATAATATTTTTATAAATAGCTCAAATTATCTGATATTTTCAAGAGACTTTGTTTCTCATTGGGGTCTGCAGTGATATACACAATGTGATATAATTTCCTGTTACTATAATATTCTTTTTACCTGACAACAAAATGAAGTAACTCCATCCCTTAAATTTGTTAAATGGGTGTCATCTTACCTGTCTGGGTGTCCTTTCTGATTTACTCCTACACCACTCCCAATCTGTCAGCTCGATTTTACAACATTCCTCATGAGACAGCCTCCTCTCTGGACCATCAAATACAGATGAGTTGTCGAGGTGAAGATCCTCACAATCGCAGTTAGAAACTTGAGGTGAGACACTGCACGGACCATCCCTTTCTGTGGAGCTCTGAGGCTGGCTGTCTGCTTTCTCTTCGAGCAGCAGCTCGCTGTGGAGGGAGCTGTCCTCTGCTGCCGTGGTGCTGAACTTACGGATCTGACCGCTGTTCAGCACCGCCACTCTGCTCTCAGAGAAATCGCAGCTGTATAAACTGTTAAAAGAGGGTTTCTCGATGGATGGTGACTTGACGTGGGAGATCTTGTAGATGCCATAGGCTTGCTGGAATGAGAGGTTGAATTCAAATCTCCTTTTCTTTGCTGCAAAGAACACAAATAATAATGTGGCAATGTGGAAAGCTATTTTGTTTCTGTTTCTCACACACACATTAACAAGACATATTTATGTAAGATATATATAAAAATATAAAATCTAATACATTTTTAAATGGATTGTTTAAAATATTTTTTTTTTTTAGTTTTCTATAAACCTATATAAAAATCCATAAAAACAAAATGGCCAACGTTAGGCTGATGGGTTTTATTTATTTCTTTATTTATTTTTTATCAGTGTACCAACCGTTGGAAAGCTCAGATCCTCCGCCTTGACGGCAGTTGATGAAACAGCCGCACGGCAGATGGATCCAGCGCTCCGAAAGCATGAATACAGGGGTGACTGCCGCGGAGAGCAAGGTCAGGAAAAAACAGAGAGTCTCCAAGGACGAGCTGTGCATATGAACAGCATGACTCACCAGGATTTGGGTCTGCAAGGGCAATGTTTGCCAGTGAAAAACATAGGTTAATCACCAGTCATTTCATGATGTTTAAACAGACCAAATAAAAAAAAAAAAGAAAATGAAATGAAAAGAAACATTTACATTGACAGGTTATATTGAAAGGTCAGCCTATATCATTGCCTTTAGGCCTTCCCAATGTCGAACATAAAATATATCTGTGAATACAGTTGAACAAGACATTTTAGACTGGTGCAAGTTTTTTGTTACACTGTAAATAAGACACTTTCTGTGGTTTCTCAGATTCTCAGACTAGCGAAACCCTTATGAAAACTCTTCCAAAAAGGCCAGTTCTCTGAGGAACTTACATCTTTGAGTTCTTCCTGTCAGCATGTTCCCCAGTCACCCACTGTAAGGGGACTGCAAAGGCTTGGAGGCACTTAAAATATTAAGTTCCTTGTCTACATGTTAGAATGAACTCCTGAGTATTCTGACAGTGTGGCATTCTACAGTGTGATTGTTTTTTTGGCCAATAACTGATATGAATATAGAAATAAAATAATTATATTCTCCGCTTTTCAAACAATAATCAACAATCATTAGACTACAACATTAAACCATAACATGCATTCTTAATATAATGAAGAATTTTTTTTTTTTTTGCAATATTGACAATATTGGTCAGCAATGGTTATCGGTCTTTCTAATGAGGCCTCGCGTACCTTTACATTTCGACAGTGTAACAATAAATAATAGTTAAGTGTAACAATTAAATTATTTTTCAATTTCAATCTCACCATCATTGGCATCCACAGAACCATTCGCGCCATGGCCAGAATCATCGCGAAGCGCTTCTGAGAGAAAAACACAGGGGAATGTCGTGCACTCTGAGCTTCATCTTTCTGGAAATGGCCGGTTGCTGGAGAGTACGAGAAGGAATACGTCTCCGTTTTGTTCTTAAAACTGCCAGTGTTTGGGCTGAATTCTTTGTAGGCTCCCAAACTTTTCTCCAAGCTATCCCGTGACAGAGAGGGGATCTCACACAGCGGCGCCGACCCGGCAATTTCAAAATAGCTCGGGTAAAATGTTCTCAGGGCCTCCGTGGAGCACATAAGCTGGTAGATGAGAGGAACCGAGCAAACTACCAGCCCGCAGAAACACAGTGAATAAAGAGCGAACAGAAGTAGCACGTACAGGCTGTCGTTCTCCGGGAGACAGCCGAGAGAAGTGGGGGCGAAGCGACCCCAGCCACACACGGGCAGGACGCTGACCGCGAGACTCACCGTCCACACCGCCACCACCGCCACAACCACCCCGAGAGGTCGGTTAGCCGTCTGATACACTCCAAAGCGTTTTGTCACGTAAAAAGTGTAGGCAACTATGAGACAGACTTTCATATTGCTTGCCAACCCTTGGAAAACATACAGGAGTCCGGACAGAGTGCACATTGTGCCCGACCGGTTCGCGTCTCCGCTCCTCCATTGCAAGATCATGAAGAGCGTGAGCGGCACGACGCTGATCAGGTCGTCTATGGATAAAGAAGCCACTATCAGACAGAGGGAAGACTTACTTCTCATCCTGAGCAGTGACATAAGCGAGTACAAACCTCCCAAGCAAGTGACAGTGGCGATGGCGAAGGATAAACCAAAGAGAAGCTGCCAGTTGCCCTCGACCGCGTCCTCGTACTCAAATTGGGTGGTTTTGTTGGACAAAGGTGAGGCATCTGTCGCCGACATTTTCCTTCAGTCTAACTTTCTCGACTTCACTCGTCTCATTCCCTCTCAGAGGATCCGGTGATCAGACCGAGCGCATGGAAGTTTCCTTCTACAGTTACTGCGCGCCACGAAGTGCTTATAAGTACCCATCCGCTGGTCTTCATGCACTTGTGTTCAACAAATGCAGTGCATAATATAACCATTTTCCGTTCAAACTGCTACTTGCACGATGTGGTTTCTTCTCCGAGCATTTGTGGATAAATGTGCCGCGCGTGCATAGGTTGAGCGCGGCTCGCGCAGCACATCTCTTCAGTATGAATGAGCTCTCAGATGGGAGATTTCAGTAGAGGGGTGGAGCCACCTTCATCTGTCACATATGCTAGACGAGAAACGTGCGCTTTGTGTAAAAGACTAACATTGTATTACATTTGTTAGGTAGGCTACTTTAATGAATTGCAGCGCCACATATTATTCGCATCATATTATTCGCTACGTGTACTTCATTAGTATTACAGAATACTCATGCATGTATGTAGCCTATCGCGAGCCCAAAATGTATTCTCTAAAATAATCCGGTTAAATTTACGGGAAAACATGGCATCTGCGGTTACCAGAAACAGTATTTTAGCATTAGGGGATGCCATGGTGTTGTCTGTGTATTTTTTAAATTTATAGTAATAGGATATGTTTTATTAAGTGATGCCCAAAATCAAATTTTTACTTTAAAATATACTAATAACCACCATAATAATACATATCAAATTAGGCCTTTCCTTAAACAGTTGCTAAAAAGCATTGACAGAACAAAGTTTTGCTACAAACATAGAACATAATCAGTTACACACACAACACTAAAATAATGCTATAAACATCAATGACATATAATGTATATATAAAAAACTAAATGCATACAAGATAACAAAACATAAGAGACGAAGTGAAAATGTGAAGTGTCAGGGAGGGATCTCTGGGCATGTCCTTTTTGCATTGCGTTGCATACTTTTTGCATCCAAACATTATTTTTAAGTGCAGCTTAATCAAATATAATTTATATTATAAATTTAGACTTACATGTTTTGATCAAAATGTATAAAATATAATTAAGACAATGTGTGGTTAAATATAATACAATGTTTCACCACAGTAAGGTTTGAACAGCATTTTTACATATTCTTTCTGTTAAATCCACTAACATTTTTCAGTGTAAACTGCAATCTAAATGACCAATATTTACAAATTAGCTATCACAACATTTCTAACTTACTTGCTATAACAGAATTAAATGTCTCTGATGCTCAGAGAATTCAAGAGAAATTAATCAAATACAGTTTGGCTTGTGCAATAAGTTGCAATCTTAGGATAAGTTCTGAAAAGGAAAAATACAAACATTGATTCAAAATGTCGCCTTGAGGGAAATGTATATGCACTGTTGGTCAGACATCTGTCTTTTGCTGTATTGTTTACATAAAAGTAGCTATGCATTAGCTATGTGATTTAGGGTTCAGTAGATGTACATAGTTTATTAGTATAATAATAAATATGCAGCTACACAAACACAAAATTAAATACAAATATATCTTTAAAGAAAAACATTGCATTCAGTGATTTAATGTATATATGCCTATATGTCCTTTAAAAAACATTCATATTTGTGCTAAATGTTTTTGTATAAAACCATACTTTCTGTCTATGAGTCAAACAGATATCATAAACTTAACTTTGATCAGCCTTCACCTTCAGTATACAAGCTCAGACATCCACTTGTTAAATGCACTTGTCCTGGAAGCAAATAATCATCGCCCTGTTTTTAAAACAGACTCCTGTATCCATCCTTAATCACTTTTAGGGGGCAGTGAGAGAGCTATGCAAAATACCTCTTTCCTAAAGCTGGATTTAGCTACTGCATTTTTTCCCCCCTGTTATTTATTCACAATAAATGTAATACAATAATTGAAGCATATGCCAGTTTGCATGTGCAACAGTATGTACTGTAACATGGTTAAAGTTAGTCTCATGACCTCTACAGGCAGACCACAGACACAGCTGGACCAAGGGGCAGAATTGATTAGTGGCTCCGCTTAGAAAGCTTGCACACATCAACAGGATTGATTTTTTAATTATTCTGCATGAGATGGTACCAGGGTGTGATCGTAATCTAACCTTGGCAAACACAATGGGGAAAAAGAAAGTTTCTCTAAATGGCCACTATTGTTTATTATTGTACAAAGAGAGCAAGGAAGAGAGAGTGATTTAATTAATTAAATCTATCTATCTATCACTGTAAGAAAAAAAACTGAAAAGGAACTGAAAGGAATGTTTGACATCACCCCAGTGTCAACTTCTTTTTTTCTGCTCTGCTTTGTGCTGTCTTAAAATCCTGTTGGCTGGACTCTAAGGAGACTAGTTCTTATCCTTGTCCATTTGGAAAATTAATTTTTCTTGAAGTATATTTGATTCATTCATGTAAGTGAATTTGGATTTTCATAATTTACTTTTGAGTGATTTTCTGGCAAGGTTAAGTGTGTGGGGGGATGTAAATGTGGTACAACTCTGTCCCTGCCATAGAAACACCACCTCACACACAGACATGATTCACACCTACTGTCCCTGGGGCTGGAATATATTCCGAAGGTTACATAAAGTGTGTGAGAACCAAGAGGTACTGAAGATTGTAATTATTGTGTGAGAGATCTATTCTTATATAAATTCACATTACAGTGCACTAAAGTGGAAGATTTCCAAGTAAAACTGAAGGAATGATTTTGATAGCCTCTTTTTCAGCAAATGTATCCCAGCTCCTAGGAGCATTCTCTGCCATGTTAACCGTAACAAATCAGCTAATGATTATGTATGATAAAAACTATAGGCCAACATGGAACATCAGCATGTATGTAGGTATTAAAAGGAGACAAGTTTTACTCCATTCAGGTTGCTGTAAAATAATTATCTTTTCTTTTGAGCATCAATGTGAACAAAGCAGTCTAATTTAAACATAAGACACTCTATGCTGAGTGTGTGGCAGGGTGCCAGCATGCATCTATACAGAACATCTCTACTTACTTCTACAGCTTAAATGACAGCGTAATAAAGGTCCTGCAATTTTATACTCATAGGCGAACATTTCTTTTTGAATGAAGCATCTCTGATGGAGAAATCATACCTCTGACTCTCCCTAGCTTTCACTCTCTCAAGGTTTCATGATTCTTTTATGTATTCAGCAGCCATACTTACAGCTGTCACTGCTCGACTGAATATGTGAAGGTGTCTGAAACACTTAAGAATCATATTTCATCATTTCATCTATCTCTCTCTGCCTGTGTTATCATGGACAAGGCTCTAAAATAGATTTGGGAGATACAGCATCAGAAAAATAGCACCTTTATACACTTTATAGATCTTTATCATATGCAATCCATTTCTCTACTTTCTCTCTACTTGCACCTGATACACACACACACACACAAAATCAACATCACTCAAGAAACAGATTCATGTGTGTTGCCTGGCTGCATCTGGAGTCACTTAATCAAATTCTGAATCACAGTTGGTGGGTTAGCCAAAGGAGCATGAGCGAGGGGAAGCCGGTTGATGAGCACCATGCCCTGGGTCTTCAAAATCCCTCTGGTACTCAAATTCAATTTGAGATGCTGGGGCAAAAAGCATCTTGTGGTCTCCTGTTGCTCTGGCCCTGTAGTCTGAAATGGGGCCACGATTCTCATCTAAAAACCAATCACCTGCATAGACCTCCTATGTTCGGGCACAGCAGTGCGTATGAGCAAAGGCCTAGAGGGATAGCTAAGTTTAACCAACAGTACACTGGGTGGCTTGGCATGCTAGCAACAACATATGACATTCCACATGATACAGAGAGTGGGAGAGGTAATCCTTTTGGCTCATACGAGCTTGTAGAGGGCAGTCCTCTGCATGAAATATTCACCATCCCAGCAGTCTTTCACACGCAGACGTCTTGCAGACACATATTTCTGCCAAAACAGATGGTTTTGGACCACAAAGTTTGACACTGTAGATGAAGAGTAGCAGAATTATGTGATGCGTGCTGAGGAACATCCAGTAAGACCAACCTGCAGATAAATTATTGAAGTATACAGGCAAAGGTAAAATAAACAGATATGATTTTTTTAATGGGAAATGTCAAGTTTTACAGAAAGTAGCGACTGTGGAAAATGTGAACTGAAGGAAGAAGAAAATGAAAGTAAGCACCAAGAGGTGGCACTTAATAACACTGAGTGTAGAAGCCAAATCACACTAAAGATTCAAGTGACCTCATGTTCATGGACACAGACTTGCATCTGCCATTATAGTTTAAGGCCAGCCAGTGTGTAAACAGTGTCACTGCCAGCATAGCATGATGAATTGGGACTTTAACGTCAGCCCACGTGTGAGTTTTTGTGAATGTGTGCTATAAAAAGACCAGTCAGCTAAAAATAAGATGTGTTGGGTCAAATATATGCATGTAGTAAGTAATTTCCAGTGTGCAGTTTATGAGATTATGATACTATTAGAATACTTTTGTTGTTTTGTTTGCAAAACATCTCTTAATCTAGCTGTAAATCACAGAACAACACCCACATATGTCATGTTAATGTTTACATGTGAGGAACTATATGTTCAATTGACATGATGAATTTTTATGAAAAAAATAATCTAACTTTTAGGAGCCATCCATAAAAAAAAAAAAAAAAAAAAAAAAAATATATATATATATATAATATATATATATATATATATATATATATATATATATATATAACATATTGAAATATTTGTATGTTGCTTACAAAGATCAAATGTTGGGTTATATAAAGAAGATTTATTTCTATTTATTCAGCAAGAATGCATTAAATTTATCAAACAAGACAGTAAAGACATTTATAATGTTACAAAATATTTTTTATTTTATTTTATTTTTTAAATGCTGTTCTTTTGTACTTTCTATTAATCAAAGAATACTGAAAAAAAAAATTGTCATGGTTTCAACAAATTATTAAGCAGCACAACTCTTTTCAACATTGATAACAACAAATGTTTCTTAAGCACCAAATCAGTATAAAAGCATAAAACATTTCTAAAGTCTAGTGTTTAGCTAAAATTGGCTGCTAAAATTTCTTCTTTGCCATGAAAGGTATAAATTCCATTTAAAAATATTTTAGCAATAAACTCCGCACACCTGACTGCAATAGATAGGTGCGTAGGAGACAAAGACCAACAAGGTCAAAAAGCAAAAAACAAATCACGCATACTATCTCTGCAAAAAATCTAATTATTTAGATAATAACTGTGTGACGTAGGCACCTCTGTTTAAAATCTCTCCCTTAACATTTCATAATGCCATCTGCTCTTTCTTTTCTTGCACTCTGTATGTTTTCATTTTTCACAATATGTAACTGGAATATCTGTGTAGTTAAACATAACAGTACATGCTGTTTATTAGAGTATGTTCAACATGTCTCTCTGAAGCACTGCATGTGTGTTAAACAGACACACACTGATAAGATAAAGAGGCACGTTCTAACTGGCCTTTAGAGGTAAATTATATGATGGTTAAAAACATTTGGACAAGAGCAGTGACAATTCAGTTTTCAGTGATGAGAAACCCTCACCTTGTCTCGTCTGCATAGTTTTTGTGTGTATGTGTACTCTAGAAGTGTGAAACTCTAAACGGTATGTGATATAAGAGGGCCTCCTATCACCCTGACTAACACCAAAGACTTGTTTCTATGGATACAGTGAAGTCACTGAACGCAAACATGGGAGTGTTTGATAGTGGGGAATGGATGAGACGTCATTCATTTAATAAGAAAAGTGAATGAATATGCCATCTGGCACAGCCTTATCTATCCACATCATACCTTTGAGGACAAGGCATCATAATAAAACCATACTGAAGCAAGAGTGGTCTGCTTGCAACCCGTCCTACTCTTGTTTTTGGAACACTATCAGTTACCATGGAAACTATCCATTTTATCTAACACAGCCTTGTGGTGTTAGAAACTGCTAATGAATTTGACCAATTTGTCAGCGGTCAGGGCTCGAGAATCCAAGCCTTGTGACATGTTGTCTTGAAGGTGCTAAACTTCTTGTGACTTCAACCTAATGATTAGATCAGGCTGACTGCATGTTATTCACTAGCCTAATTACACTGTGAGGTTAAAAAATGATTTGATCTGGAACACATCTTTGCTCTGTTCTGATTCCTGTACCTGATCATATTGAAATGAGGACATGTGATTAGAACGATTCAGTGTTTGTTTGTGTACAGGTTGATATGGTTTATGAGGACACAAATGTGTATAATGACATAGGTATTACAATGCAAACATGGTTTATGAGGAAACTTTCTGTGTTCTTGTAAACCAAATGGCTTACTAAACATGTTTCTTTTTTTTATCAAAAATGAAGAAAGTTTTCTGTGATGGGTAGGTTTAGGGTAAGGGGTGTCACGGGGTGCTACTGTGAGGAGCACGGAGTGAGATACGAGGAGAGGAAATGTCCAATTCAAAGTCTTTAATAAATCCAAAGGAGACAGGAAAACACACGTAGCACTGTAGACACAAACATTTCCAGACAAGGGAGAACAGAACGGTCTAGAACTAAAAAAGGGCAGATACTAATGGGACACACCTGGGAACAATACAAACTAATTTATCAAACACAACCGAAGAAGAATTCACATGACAAGGACAGGAAAAGGAAATACCAAATAAAGAGAACGGGAAAATACATGTATGTGTCATCATCCCGTGCCATAACAGTACCATCGGGGAGGGGGGAGCGGGTGCCCTGGAGGCCATGGCGGAGCAGGGGACTCAGGAGGCCATGGCGGATACTCCGTGGCCTTAGCCGGCTTGTCCACCACAACCAAGCCGGCTAAAACTTGGTATCATGATGGGCACTCCGGAGGAGCGGGCTCTGGCGGGCACTCTGGAGGAGCAGACTCTGGAGTGAGCTCTGGGGCTGGAGCCGAAACTGGGTTAAACTCAGGAATCAGGAGCCCGACGAGGAATCAGGAGCCCTCCCTGGGCTTAACTGGGGGTCAGGAGCCCTCCCTGGACTAAATGGGGAATCAGGAGCCCTCCCTGGTCTAAACAGGGAATCAAGAGCCCATCCTGGACTAAACAGGGAATCAGGAGCCCATCCTGGACTAAACAGGGAATCAGGAGCCCATCCTGGGCTTAACTCGGGAACGGGAGTCCATCCTGGACTTAACTCAGAAACGGGAGCCCATCCTGGGCTTAACTGGGGATCAGGAGCCCTCCCTGGGCTAAACAGGGAATCAGGAGTCCTCCCTGGGCTAAATGGGGAATCAGGAGCCTATCCTGGGCTAAATGGGGAATCAGGAGCCCATCCTGGGCTAAACGGGGAATCAGGAGCCCATCCTGGGCTTATCACAGGAATGGGAGCCAATACTGGGCTTAACTCGGGTTCGGGAGCCCTTCCTTTGCTCTACTCCAGGGCTGACACTACACCGAACCCAACTCCCTGGCCCAGCACACCACCCCTCACCCCTACCCCCATCTTCCTCATCTGGATAAAAGGAAAAGGCGTGGTCTGGGCCAACACTGGAGAAAACTCTGCGGCCTGGAGCGAACTCTGAAAGGTGCTTACGAGGAGCGGGCACTGGAGGGCGCTCTGGAAGACGCTTACGAGGAGCAGGCACTGGAGTGAGCTTTGGGGCACATTAACGTCCTTTGGGCTTGCCACATTAATGTCCTTTTGGCTTGCCACATTAGCAACCGGCAGGCTTGGGTGAGCCCCGAATGGCAGGCTTGACTTGGGACTCGGGACCAGCCGGCTGAGGGGTTCTGGATCGGGATTGGAGGCTCTCCAGACACCGGATGACTGCCTCCTTCCAGTCAAGGTTGGTTGTGTCTGGGAGCTCCGCGGGACGATGGTAGGTAATCCGGATTCGGAACAGCATCACAAGGGGTTTCCCCCTTGAGGGAGCTGGCCAGGGCGAATGGCACAAACACCCTCTTGAAAACAATCGGGTCGGGGCTAGTTTGAGCCAAGGTGAGGAACCTCACTCAATCCTCCATTATATCCAGGAGAAACGAACAAACAGGGAGAAACGGCGCCGCTTACTTTTGTTTTGGTCTGGAATTCTGTCAGTGGGCGCTACTGTGAGGAGCACGGAGGAACGAGGAGAGGCAATATCCAATTCAAAGTCTTTAATAAATCCAAAGGAGACAACACACATAGCACTGTAGTAGGGTGACCATATGCGCCGTTCATACGGGACACGTCCCGGCCAGGATTTTAATATTGCTTAAAACATCCAAAGCAGTTTGACCAATAACATGCAGGTATATACATAATCGACCAATCGTGGGGCTGCGCGTGAGAAGGTGAGATCTACAGGGAACAATCAAAGCAATGCAAATATGCGCACGTGTTCGTTCGTTCGTATTAGAAGCGTCACTGGTAAAAAAAAAAAAAGACAGCAAAGTAGGTGTGAGAGCGATCCGAGAGCATAAGGAGCTGTCTGCTCCGCTCTCTAGCTCTCATGAATGTCGCACAATGATCGACCTCCAAACAGCCAAAACCTGGATATTGTAGGCAATATTAAAATTTAAATTAGAACTGTACACACAAAATTCTGCCCGAAAAAGTAAAATATTGACTTCTTTTTGTTAATGAATTTTTGCACTTTTAACAAACATTTGAAAAATGCACAAATTAATATAGAAAATTTTTTTTGGCCAAATTTAGTGATGCTTCTCCTGCACATTCAGTTGTGAACTAGAGCCGTCTTTGGAACAATGCAGAGACTTTATATTTGTCTTTATAATGACTTTATATTATTATTATTTTTTTAAATAGACATTGCAGATTCCTGGGAAATCTATCATCACGAACTATATATTGGGATATAACATTAGGATGATTTAAACACAGGACCTCTTCCAGGCAGTTTTGTAACATTTTCTGTTGATTGAAAATTCTTAATTATTGCCCTGATGGTGCAAATGTCTTCAAGACGTCATAATGGTAACGTCCAATCAACGTCAAATTATAACGTCATTTGATGTGGATCTTTAGTTTGTTTTTTAGGTTGTGACATTAACTAACCAAAATCCAGCATCAAGACAACATCTCAAGCCAACGTCACATTGACATCAAATACTGATATTTAGTCGTCAGGTATGGCAACCATAATCCAACGTTTCCTAGACGTCATAATGGCAACGTCCACACAACGTCAAATTAAAACATCATTTGATGTTGATCTGTAGTCAGTTTTAGGTTGTGGCATTAACTAACCAAAATCCAACATCAAGACAACGTCTCAAGCCAACATCAGATTGACATCAAATACTGATACTTAGTCATCAGGTATGGCAACCAAAATCCAATGTTTCCTAGACGTCATAATGGCAACGCCTACACAACGTCAAATTAAAACATCATTTGATGTTGATCTGTAGTTAGTTTTAGGTTGTGGCATTAACTAACCAAAATCCAACGTCGAGCCAACGTCTCAAGCCAACGTCACATTGACATCAAAAACTTATGTTTAGTCGTCAGGTATGGCAACCATAATCCAACGTTTTCTCGACGTCATAATGGCAGCATCCACACAACGGTCAAATTAAAACATCATTTGATGTTGATCTGTAGGTAGTTTTAGGTTGTGGCGTTAACTAACCAAAATCCAACATCAAGACAACGTCTCAAGCCAACGTCACATTGACATCAAATACTGATACTTAGTCGTCAGGTATGGCAACCAAAATCCAATGTCTTCAAGACGTCATAATGGTAACGTCCAATCAACGTCAAATTATAACGTCATTTGACTTTGATCTTTAGTTTGTTTTTAAGTTGTGACATTAACTAACCTAAACCAACATCACGTCTCAGGCCAACGTCACATTGACATCAAATACTGATGTTTAGTCGTCAGGTATGGCAACCAAAATCCAATGTCTTCAAGACGTCATAATGGTAACGTCCACACAACGTCAAATTAAAACATCATTTGATGTTGATCTGTAGTTAGTTTTAGGTTGTGACATTAACTAACCAAAATCCAACATCAAGACAACGTCTCAAGCCAACGTCAGATTGACATCAAATAATGATATTTAGTCGTCAGGTATGGCAACCATAATCCAACGTTTCCTAGACATCATAATGGCAACGTCTACACAACGTCAAATTAAAACATCATTTGATGTTGATCTGTAGTTAGTTTTAGGTTGTGTTATAAACTAACCAAAATCCAACGTCAAGCCAACGTCTCAAGCCAACGTCACATTGACATCAAAAACTTATGTTTTCGTCAGGTATGGCAACCATAATCCAACTGTCCAACGTCTTCTCGACGTCATAATGGTAACATCCAACAACGTCAAATTAATTAAAACATCACTTGACTGTTGATCTGTAGTTTGTTTTTTAGTTGTGGCGTTAACTAACCAAAAACCAACATCAAGACAACGTCTCAGGCCAACGTCACATTGACATCAAATACTGATGTTTAGTCGTCAGGTATGGCAACCAAAATCCAATGTCTTCAAGACGTCATACTGGTAACGTCCAATCAACGTCAAATTATAACGTCATATGACTTTGATCTTTAGTTTGTTTTTAGGTTGTGACAATAACTAACCTAAACCCAACGTCGAGCCAACGTCTCAAGCCAATGTCACATTGACATCAAATACTGACAACGTCAAATTATAACATCATTATTATTATTATTTATTTTTAATTTTTTTATTTAATAAAGTGGTTTCACTTCATTTGATGGTCCCTTTTGAAATTTATGTTGTCGCACCTACAGTCGTGGCCAAAAATATCAGCACCCTTGGTAAATATGATCAAAGAAGGCTGTGAAAATTCATCTGCATTAATAATCGTTTTGAACTTTTATATAAAAAATTCACAAAAATATATCCTTTCATTGGATAATAAGAATTTAAAACAGGGGGAAATATCATTATGAAATAAATGTTTTTCTCTAATACACATTGGCACCCTTTTATTCAGTACTTTTTGAAACCTCCATTTGCCAGGTTAACAGGTCTAATTTTTTTTCCTATAATGCCTGATGCCTGAGGTTAGAGAACACCTGACAAAAGATCAGAGACCATTCCTTCATCCAGAATCACTCCAGACCCTTTAGATTCCCAGCTCCATGTTGGTGCTTCTCCTCTTCAGTTCACTCCTCTCATATTCCGTAGGGTTCAGGTCAGAGGACTGGAATGGCTATGGCAAGCAGAAGCTTGGTTTTGAGCTCAGTGACCCATTTCTGTGTTGTTTTTTAGGTTTGTGTTTGGATTATTGTACGGTTGAAAGATCCAAACATGGACCATTATACAATTTCTTACAGTCACTTACTGATTTTTTTATCTGTTGGTATTTGATAGAATCCATGATGTCATGTATCTAAACAAGATGTCCAGGACCTCCAGCAGAAATATAGGCCCACAACATCAAAAATACAGCAGTATATTTCATTGTACACATGGGGTACTTTTTTTCTCTGTGTTCACCAAACCCATCTTGAGTGTTTGCTGCTAAAAAGCTCATTTTTTAGTTTCATCTGATCATAGAAGCCATTCCCATGTAAAGTTCCATGGCTAATAACTGAATATGCTTTAGTTTGTTTTTGAATGAGCTAGGAGAATTTTTCTTGAAACCCTCCTAAACAACATGTGTTGATGTAGGTTCTGTTTGACAATTTTTTAAAGGTTTTCTGAACCAGAGACTCTGCTATTTTCTGCAATTCTCCAGCTGTGACCCTGGGAGAGTCTTTAGCTACTCAAACTCTCCTTATCACCGCACATTAGGATGATTTAAACACACGTCCTCTTCCAGGCAGTTTTGTAACATTTTCTGTTGATCGAAAATTCTTAATTATTGCCCTGATGGTGGAAATGTCTTCAAGACGTCATAATGGCAACGTCCAATCAACGTCAAATTATAACGTCATTTGATTTGGTTCTTTAGTTTGTTTTTAGGTTGTGGCATTAACTAACCAATATCCAGCATCAAGACAACATCTCAAGCCAACGTCACATTGACATCAAAAACTGATATTTAGTCGTCAGGTATGGCAACCATAATCCAACGTTTCCTAGACGTCATAATGGCAACGTCTACACAACGTCAAATTAAAACATCATTTGATGTTGATCTGTAGTTAGTTTTTTTAGGTTGTGGCATTAACTAACCAAAATCCAACATCAAGACAACGTCTCAAGCCAACATCAGATTGACATCAAATACTGATACTTAGTCGTCAGGTATGGCAACCAAAACCCAATGTTTCCTATATGTCATAATGGCAACGTCTACACAATGTCAAATTAAAACATCATTTGATGTTGATCTGTAGTTAGTTTTAGGTTGTGGCATTAACTAACCAAAATCCAACGTCGAGCCAACGTCTCAAGCCAACGTCACATTGACATCAAAAACTTATGTTTTGTCGTCAGGTATGGCAACCATAATCCAACGTTTTCTCGACGTCATAATGGCAACATCCACACACCGTCAAATTAAAACATCATTTGATGTTGATCTGTAGTTAGTTTTAGGTTGTGGCGTTTAACTAACTAACCAAAATCCAACATCAAGACAACGTCTCAAGCCAACGTCAGATTGACATCAAATACTGATACTTAGTCGTCCAGGTATGGCAACCAAAATCCAATGTCTTCAAGACGTCATAACTGTAACGTCCAATCAACGTCAAATTATAACGTCATTTGACTTTGATCTTTAGTTTGTTTTTAGGTTGTGACATTAACTAACCTAAACCCAACGTCTCAGCGCACAAACGTCACCGGACATCAAATACTGATGTTTAGTCGTCAGGTATGGCAACCAAAATCCAATGTCTTCAAGACGTCATAATGGTAACGTCCAGATCAACGTCAAATTATAACGTCATTTGATTGTGATCTTTAGTTCTGATTTTTTAGGTTGTGACATTAACTGCCAAAAAACAACATCAAACAACATCTCAAGCCAACGTGTTGACATCAAATACTGAGGTATGGCAACCATAATCCAAGTTGCCTAGACATCATAATGGCAACGTCTACACAACGTCAAATTAAAACATCATTTGATGTTGATCTGTAGTTAGTTTTAGGTTGTGGCATTAACTAACCAAAATCCAACGTCGAGCCAACGTCTCAAGCCAACGTCACATTGACATCAAAAACTTATGTTTTGTCGTCAGGTATGGCAACCAAAATCCAACGTTTCCTCGACGTCATAATGGCAACATCCACACAACGTCAAATTAAAACATAATTTGATGTTGATCTGTAGGTTAGTTTTAGGTTGTGGCATTAATAACCAAAATCCAACATCAAGACAACGTCTCAAGCCAACATCAGATGTGACATCAAATACTGATACTTAGTCGTCAGGTATGGCAACCAAAATCCAATGTGACCATACTTGTAACGTCCAATCAAATACTTTTTTTGTCATAATGGCAACGTCTCAAAACAACGTCAAATTAAAATTTTTGATGTTATCTGTAGTTAGACATTAGGGTTTCAGGTATGGCACCTACAGTCGTGGCCACTATCACAAAATGATCCAAAATTCATCTGCAACGTCGTCTTAAGCCAACGTCACATTGACATCAAATAAAAGCAAAATTTGAGTCGTCAGGTATGGCAAATTCAATCTCCATTGCCAGTTTCCAGGTCTAACGTCATAATGGAGGTTAGAGAACAACGAATCAACAACGTCAAGATCAAAACACCCATTTTGATCCTGTTGATCTGTAGTTAGTTTTCTCAGGTTGTGGCATTAACTAACCTAAATCCAACGTCAAGCCAACGTCTTCAAGCCCCGTCACATTGACATCAAAAACTGATGTCATGTTTTGTCCCAGTCAGGTATGGCCCAACCAAAAATCCAATGTCTTCAAGACGTCATAATGGTAACGTCCAATCAACGTCAAATTATGTAACAGTCTGACTTTAACGAATCTTTAGTTTGAAACAACATGTTTACTGTAGTTGTTTTTGACAATTAACCCAACGTCGACCCAACGTCTCAAGGGCCAACGTCACATTGACATCAAATACTGATGTTTAGTCATCAGGTATGGCAACCAAAATCCAATGTCTAATTCAGACGTCATAATGGTAACGTCCAATGAACGTCAAATTATAACGTCATTTGACTTTGATCTTTAGTTTGTTTTTAGGTTGTGACATTAACCAAAATCCAACATCAAGACAACATCTCAAGCCAGCGTCAGATTGACATCAAATACTGATACTTAGTCGTCAGGTATGGCAACCATAATCCAACGTTTCCTCGACGTCATAATGGCAACGTCTACACAACGTCAAATTAAAACATCATTTGATGTTGATCTGTAGTTAGTTTTAGGTTGTGGCATTAACTAACCAAAATCCAACGTCGAGCCAACGTCTCAAGCCAACGTCACATTGACATCAAAAACTTATGTTTTGTCGTCAGGTATGGCAACCATAATCCAACGTTTTCCTCGACGTCATAATGGCAACGTCCACACAACGTCAAATTAAAACATCACTTGATGTTGATCTGTAGTTAGTTTAGTTGTTTTTCCAACGTCAGGTTGTGACGTTAACTAACCAAAATCCAACATCAAGACAAACTCTCAAGCCAACGTCAGATTGACATCAAATACTGATGTTTAGTCGTCAGGTATGGCAACCAAAATCCAATGTCTTCAAGACGTCATAATGGTAACGTCCAATCAACATCAAATTATAACGTCATTTGACTTTGATCTTTAGTTTTTTTTTTTTAGGTTGTGACATTAACTAACCTAAACCCAACGTAGAGCCAACGTCTCAAGCCAATGTCACATTGACATCAAATACTGACAACGTCAAATTATAACATCAATATTTATTATTCTTTTTTTAATTTTTTTATTTAATAAAGTGGTTTCACTTCATTTGATGGTCCCTTTTGAAATTTATGTTGTCGCACCTACAGTCGTGGCCAAAAATATCAGCACCCTTGGTAAATATGATCAAAGAAGGCTGTGAAAATTCATCTGCATTAATAATCGTTTTGAACTTTTATATAAAAAATTCACAAAAATATATCCTTTCATTGGATAATAAGAATTTAAAACAGGGGGAAATATCATTATGAAATAAATGTTTTTCTCTAGTACACATTGGCACCCTTTTATTCAGTACTTTTTGAAACCTCCATTTGCCAGGTTAACAGGTCTAATTTTTCTCCTATAATGCCTGATGAGGTTAGAGAACACCTGACAAGAGATCAGAGACCATTCCTTCATCCAGAATCACTCCAGACCCTTTAGATTCCCAGCTCCATGTTGGTGCTTCTCCTCTTCAGTTCACTCCTCTCATATTCCGTAGGGTTCAGGTCAGAGGACTGGAATGGCTATAGCAAGCAGAAGCTTGGTTTTGAGCTCAGTGACCCATTTCTGTGTTGTTTTCGAGGTTTGTGTTTGGATTATTGTACGGTTGAAAGATCCAAACATGGACCATTATACGATTTCTTACAGTCACTTACTGATTTTTTTTATCTGTTGGTATTTGATAGAATCCATGATGTCATGTATCTAAACAAGATGTT
The DNA here is from genome assembly GCF_018340385.1 of Cyprinus carpio. Classification (NCBI taxonomy): domain Eukaryota; kingdom Metazoa; phylum Chordata; class Actinopteri; order Cypriniformes; family Cyprinidae; genus Cyprinus; species Cyprinus carpio. Next base: position 12,541,687 of record NC_056589.1, read on the forward strand.
CAGGACCTCCAGCAGAAATATAGGCCCACAACATCAAAAATACACCATTAGAACACATTGTACACATGGGGTACTTTTTTCTCTCTGTGTTCACCAAACCCATCTTGAGTGTTTGCTGCTAAAAAAGCTCATTTTTTAGTTTCATCTGATCATAGAAGCCATTCCCATGTAAAGTTCCAGTCTTGGCTTATAACTGAATATGCTTTAGTTTGTTTTTGAATGAGCCTAGGAGAATTTTTCTTGTAACCCTCCCAAACAACATGTGTTGATGTAGGTTCTGTTTGACAATTTTTTTAACGGTTTTCTGAACCAGAGACTCTGCTATTTTCTGCAATTCTCCAGCTGTGACCCTTGGAGAGTCTTTAGCTACTCAAACTCTCCTTATCACCGCACATTAGGATGATTTAAACACACGTCCTCTTCCAGGCAGTTTTGTAACATTTTCTGTTGATTGAAAATTCTTAATTATTGCCCTGATGGTGGTAATGTCTTCAAGAAGTCATAATAGTAACGTCCAATCAACGTCAAATTATAACGTCATTTGATTTTGATCTTTAGTTTGTTTTTAGGTTGTGACATTAACTGACCAAAATCCAACATCAAGACAACATCTCAAGCCAACGTCAGATTGACATCAAATACTGATATTTAGTCGTCAGGTATGGCAACCATAATCCAACGTTTCCTAGACGTCATAATGGCAACGTCTACACAACGTCAAATTAAAACATCATTTGATGCTGATCTGTAGTTAGTTTTAGGTTGTGGCATTAACTAACCAAAATCCAACATCAAGACAACGTCTCAAGCCAACGTCAGATTGACATCAAATACTGATACTTAGTCGTCAGGTATGGCAACCAAAATCCAATGTTTCCTAGATGTCATAATGGCAACGTCTACACAACGTCAAATTAAAACATCATTTGATGTTGATCTGTAGTTAGTTTTAGGTTGTGGCATTAACTAACCAAAATCCAACGTCGAGCCAACGTCTCAGGCCAACGTCAGATTGACATCAAAAACTTATGTTTTGTCGTCAGGTATGGCAACCATAAACCAACGTTTTCTAGACGGCATAATGGTAACGTCCACACACCGTCAAATTAAAACATCATTTGATGTTGATCTGTAGTTAGTTTTAGGTTGTGGCGTTAACTAACCAAAATCCAACATCAAGCCAACGTCTCAAGCCAACGTCAGATTGACATCAAAAACTATGTTTTGTAGTCGTCAGGTATGGCAACCAAAATCCAATGTCTTCAAGACGTCATAATGGTAACGTCCAATCAACGTCAAATTATAACGTCATTTGACTTTGATCTTTAGTTTGTTTTTAAGGTTTTAACTAACCTAAACCCAACGTTGTGACATTAACTGACCAAAATCCATTTGACATCTTTAGTTTGTTTTTAGACATTAACTGACCAAAATCTCAAGACAACGTCAGATTGACATCAAATACTGATATTTAGTCGTCAGGTATGGCAACCATAATCCAACGTTTCCTAGACTTCATAATGGCAACGTCCACACAACGTCAAATTAAAACATAATTTGATGTTGATCTGTAGTTAATTTTAGGTTGTGGCATTAACTAACCAAAATCCAACATCAAGACAACGTCTCAAGCCAACGTCACATTGACATCAAATACTGATATTTAGTCATCAGGTATGGCAACCATAATCCAACGTTTCCTAGATGTCATAATGGCAACGTCCACACAATGTCAAATTATAACATAATTTGATGTTGATCTGTAGTTAGTTAGTTTTAGGTTGTGGCGTTAACTAACCAAAATCCAACGTCAAGCCAACGTCTTAAGCCAACGTCACATTGACATCAAAAAACTTATGTTTTGTCGTCAGGTATGGCAACCAAAATCCAATGTCTTCAAGACGTCATAATGGTAACGTCCAATCAACGTCAAATTATAACGTCATTTGACTTTGATCTTTAGTTTGTTTTTAGGTTGTGACATTAACTAACCTAAACCCAACGTCTCAGGCCAACGTCACATTGACATCAAATACTGATGTTTAGTCGTCAGGTATGGCAACCAAAATCCAATGTCTTCAAGACGTCATAATGGTAACGTCCAATCAATGTCAAATTATAACGTCATTTGACTTTGATCTTTAGTTTGTTTTTAGGTTGTGACATTTAACTAACCTAAACCCAACGTCGAGCCAACGTCTCAAGCCAATGTCACATTGACATCAAATACTGACAACGTCAAATTATAACATCAATTTATTGTTTTTTTTTTTTAATTT